>NC_092862.1:55995415-56001938 GCF_032062135.1 Pyxicephalus adspersus | reverse complement strand
TGTGTGAGATTTCCCCCCATTTCCTGTTTATGTCCCCCTGTGTGAGATTTCCCCCCATTTCCTGTTTATGTGCTTAGGAAGGTCTCCCCAATGTGCAGGTATCAGGCCTCCTCCACACGTCCGGTGATCAGCCGGTCCGGCAGGTGCACGGCAGAGCTGTCACAGCCCGGCTCCCCGCCCCCTCCCGCACATGTAAACAAGCGGAGGGCTGAGCTCCGGCACGCGGAGTGGCCGCATTGGAGGGAAATGAGGAGCCGTCAGTCAGGGCCGGAGCTCCCGCTGCACACAGCCTCGGCTTACCCCACGGGGATGACTTGTCCCGGCTTCACACACAGCTCCAGCACCACCCCGGCCCGGTCTGACTTGACTTTCCTCTCGGGAGGTCTGTGTGGCCTCCCCGCCTCCTCCTGCGGGCCACGCTGATCTCTGCTCTCCGCAGCCGGGATAGTAACCCCCAAGGCCAGCACCGAGCCTATCTGAACGGGCATGCCGGTGGACACTTTCCATTCCATCAGGCGCATGGGTCGGGGCCCCGGGAGGCGCACCTCATTCTCCTGACCCGGGGGCTGCACCTCCCCCTCCTCCCTCCGCTTCATGCTCGGGGTATCCAGGCGAGCGCAGTAGATGCTAGAATGGAGAGTTGTTTTGCCGAGGGGCGGAGAGTCAGCAGTCACGTGACGGGTCACACGGCGGGGCTTCTACATCACAGCTCCTCCAGCCTCCTACAATATAAATGCGAGCGTGGGGTTGTTTAGCAGGGGGTGGGGAGTCAGATGACACATGACAGGTCACGTGGTAAAGGGAAGACCCTGCATCGCAGCATTTACAGACTGATAGTAGACGATTGCTGAGCTGGGGGTGCATGGAGAAAATTACCCGCAGCTGCTCTCCAGCTGTGTGTATTACTGACATATTGGCACTTTATGTGTCCGAGAGCATGCTGTAATCATATGGGGTGTGTGAGGAACACGTGGGGTGTAGGAGGAACACGTGGGAGGCTCTGTGGGGTGTAGAATGGTGCAAGAGGAACACGTGGCTTGTATTATGGGGTGCATGAGTGAACATGAATGCAATGTTGGGTATATGAGTGTGCATGATGGGGTGCATGAGGTTTATATAGTAGTGGTTGCTATTATGGATTAGTTATCAATGGGGCAGATTGCACACTATATTGTTACATTTAGCATGTAAATTACAACTGGGGGTTGGTGTGGGCTCTAGGTGAGTATATTGGGTGCACAAAGTGGGAAAAGTAGTTCTTCCTGGGTGCCAGGCCTTTAATGCAGCGGCTCTCAGTTGCGGTTTGTTTGTGGGCCTTTCTATCTGAAGTTTAGTCTTCAAGTGAAATGCCTGCTCAATTGGGTTCAGATCAGGTGACTGACTTGGCCATTCAAGAATATTCCACTTCTTTGCTTTAACCCCCTAACCGCTAAGCCCGTAATTTCTCGCACTAAATATTTTTGCTGTTTTGGTTAAGCCTGTATTTTTTCGCCTACACTAAAATCCCCACTTACCTGGTCCCGCTGTGCTAATCCAGCGTCGGTTCCGTGTTCCAGCGTCGGGTCCATGTTCCAGCGTCGGGTGTCCCTCTCCTTAAAAGAAAAAGCCGGCCGGCTTAGAGGAGAAAGCCAGCTGGCTTTCTTTTCTAAGCCAGCCGGCTTCCTCTCCCTGTCCCTATCCCTGTGCCTCTCCCTGTCCAGCGTCGATCGCTGGACAAAAAAAAAAAAAATACTCACCTTCTCCCTCCGCTCCTCCTGACACGTCTTGTGTCTTCTGTGTTCAGCCGGCGAGTGCAGAGACGATCACCGGGGTTTCCCGGTGACGTCGCTGCGTGCATCGGCGCGGGAGGGAGGCGGGGCGGCAAATTCAAAATTTTGCATTGAGTTCCTTTGTATTGAACTCAATACAAAAAAGCTGTATTGAGTTCAATACAAAGAAATCCTTATATAATATATATATAATTGTATTATATATATATTATATAAGCTACTGTACATTACATTTTACACTTTTTTTTTTAACTTTTTTTTTAAAGATTTTTTTTTTTTTATGTTTTATAAAAAAAAAATTTAATTATTAAATTTATAAAATTTTGGACATATTTTGGTGAGTTATGCGGTAATTCGGTGAATTATAGCCTACAATCCAAAATAAATTTCCATGCAAAAAATGTAACACTTTTTGCATGGAAGTTTGGAAAGAATTAGAATACCCGGCATTTGCGTACGCGTCCCTCGGCGATTCCTGATGATGCGCGTGCGTGCGCCCGTCGATGAGGGTCGTAGCGGAAAATTCAAATTTTTTGTATTGGATTTAATACAAAGTCCTGTATCCAATCCAATACAAAATAATAGAAAATATATTTATGTGGTTTTGTCTATAGGTATGTGACGGACACTAGGGAGGTGTTTTAGAAAAATATATTACTATACATTATACCGAATTATCGCATTTTCAGTATTTTTCATTTATTTATGTGTTCTTGTTTAAGCTGATTTTTGTGTTTTTCCTTTAATTTTATTAAAAGTTTTTTTTTTTTTTTTACATGATTGTGTGTTTCAAACATTTTTTATATTCATGATATCTACTAGAACCCTATTCGGACATATTTCTGTAAGTTACAGGTCTACAATTTAAAAAAAAAAATTTCATGAAAACCTGTGACGCTTTTGGAACAGAAATCTAGAAATCAGTGTAACGCTCAGGTGGTTAATAAACTCCTGGGTTGCTTTGGCTGTATGTTTTGGGTCATTGTCCATCTGTATTATGAAACGCCTCCCAATCAATGTGACTGCATTTAGCTGGATTTGAGCAGACAGTATGTCTCTGAACACCTCAGAATTCATTCAGCTTCCTCTGTCCTGTGTCACATCATGGATAAACACTAGTGTCCCAGTGCCACTGGCAGCCATGCACGCCCAACCATCACGCTGCCTCCGCCATGTTTTACAGATGATGTGGTATGCTTAGGATTATGAGCTGTTCCACGCCTTCTCCATACTTTTTTCTTGCCATCATTCTGGTAAAGGTTGATCTTGGTTTCATCTGTCCAAAGAATGTTTTTCCAGAACTGTGCTGGTTTTTTTAGATGTTTTTTTAGCAAAGTCAAATCTAGCCTTTCTATTCTTGAGGCTTATGAGTGGCTTGCACCTTGCAGTGCACCCTCTGTATTTACTTTCATGCAGTCTTCTCTTTATGGTAGACTTGGATATCGATACGCCTACTTCCTGCAGAGTGTTGTTCACTTGGTTGGCTATTGTGAACGGCTTTCTCTTCACCACGGAAATGATTCTGCGATCATCCACCACTGTTGTCTTCCATGGACGTCCAGGTCTTTTGGCGTTGCTGAGTTCACCAGTGCTTTGTTTCTTTCTCATGATGTACAAAACTGTAGATTTTGCCACTCTTTATATTGTAGCAGTTTCTCGGATGGGTTTTTTCTGTTTTTGCAGCTTAAGGATGGCTTGTTTCACCTGCATGGAGAGCTCCTTTGACCGCATGTTGTCTGTTCACACCAAAATCTTCCACAAGCACGGAGCCTCAAATCAACTCCAGGCCTTTTATCTGCTTAATTGATAATGACATAATGAAGGAATTGCCCACACCAGCCCATGAAATAACTTTTGAGTCAATTGTCCAATTATTTTTGAGCCCCTGGAAATAAGTGATTGTGTAAAAAAAAGGCTTTAGTTCCTCACATTTTTATGAAATCTTTTTGTTCAACCCACTGAATTAAAGCTGAAAGTCTGCAGTTCAACTACATCTGAGTTGTTTCATTTAAAATTGATTGTATTGTATGCCAACCTATATCTTGGAGAATGGGAAAAATAACTTTTTACCCGCAATGACATAAATAAATATTACCACCAAATCCTGTCATGATGGTGATACATGGACGATGTACTTCTGTGGACGGTTTTCTCAGACTCATTAATGGAATTCTTCGACCTACAAAAAAATGGTTTTAACCTAAAAATCAAGATGAAATACAACAGTAATTTTCCACCTTTTCTTGATCTTTTTATTCAAATTAACAACAACACTAATACGACCATACTTTATAGAAAGAGCACTGCAGCAAACACCATACTCCATGCGTCTAGTGCGCATCCAAAATACTATGTAGTATACTGTACAGTCAATATTTAAGACTGAGAAAGAATTGTTCCACTGACATAGACATTAATAGGGAAGCTAGAGCTCTACAATTAAGACTTATTGAACGTGATTAATCTCCTGGGCGGTTTATTTTTGTCCAGATTTATATGTCTAAAAGCGATACATTGTTTGTCAAATTTTATTATACTCATACTATTATACTGTAAAATAAATCTTCATGAAAGTCAATGCACTGATTTTAGACATAAATTCAGTGTATTGCATTCAATACAGTTATTTTGTATTGAATGCAATACAAAAAAAATTAAAAATCAGCACGTAAAACTTCCTGCAAGGCAAGACCTGCTGCTCGAAGATCCTAGAAGCTTTGTTAAAAAAGAAAAAAAAAACAGAATTCTTACTAGGTTCAGTCAACATCATAACTTATGAGATCTGCTGCAAATACTGGAATCTATTTGTATCTGTCCCTTGCCTGAAAACATTTATAGGGAAGAAACTACAGATTGTAAATCTCCATCTTTGAGAGATTACCTAGTAACCAGCCATTTTCCATGGCTACCCACCCAACTTTCACACAGTATACTAGAGTTACTTTCAAGTGCAGACATTGCTCTCAATGCATTTGGATTATGGAAGCATTTAGTATATCTCTGCCAAATGGCATGACACACCATCCTAAGCATTTTGTAAACTGCTGTACTTGGGAGTGATATATTTGATAATGTGTACAGTTCTCTGACAGGATGTCCTAAAGCTCCTTATTTTATCATGCTTTGGTACAGCTAGTATTGGTCACATTCAGCTAGATTTCTTCTGTAATGTTAAAGATGGTTCACAACATATAAAAAAATAATTCGGTCAATTAAAAAAAAAAAAAAAAAACAGCTGCCAACATGCCCAGGTCTGGCCGTCTAAGCAGTTTCACACCGAGAGCAGACTGCAAAATGCTAAAACCCCTAAACTTTCATCAGGAGCTACAGCAGGCTCCTGCTACTGTAGATGTGAAAGTGCACGTCTCTACAATTAGAAAGAGACTGCACAACCTTAACTTGCATGGGAGGTGTGCAAGGAGGAAACTATTGCTCTCTAAGAGAAACATCAGGGCCAGACTGAAGTTTGCCTGAGAGAATGTAGACAAAGACCAGGACTTCTGGAATATTGTTCTCTGGACAGATGAGTCTACAATTGTTTTATTTGGACACCAGAACAGAGGATATGTTTGTTGGAAACCAAATACAGCATTCCAGGAAAAAACCCATATCAACTGTGAAGAATGGGGGTGGAAGTTTCATGGTTGAAGAAAAAGTTAAAGCAGAACTGGACCCTGCAACTCGACAATGACCCAAAACGTACTGGTAAATCCACCAAGGAGTGGCTGAAAACTAAGAAATGGAGAGTCCTGGAGTGGCCATGTCAAAGCCCAGATCCTAATCCCATTAAGATGCTTTGGGGTGACTTGAAACAAGCTGTACATGCAAGAAACCCCTCAAACATCTCAAAGCTGAAAGAATTCTGCATTGAGGAATGGGCAAACTTTCCTCAGACTGGTGTCAGTGACTGGTAGATGGCTACAAGAAGCGTCTCACTGCCGCTATTTCAGCAAAAGGGGTAACGCCAGCTATTAAGGGATAGGGTGTCCTAACTTCTAGCTCAAGATACACATTGGTATTGATATCTTTTGTTTAATGAGTAAATCAAGGTTAATTTTTTTGTGTATCTGCAATTAAATCACTTTCTTTTCCAGAGATAAATAAAAACAAGATTAGACATTGATATGTAAACATTTCTTAATAAAGAACTGAATATTCAATGGGGTGTCCAAATTTTTGCAGACAACTGTATTATAAGTAATATAGATCTTACAAGGAAGCAATACACATGTCTGTATTAGCTTTAAGATTACCTTCCTAACCATCATGTCTAAAAATTACCTTATTTATCTCTAATAATAATCACTTAACTACCATACCCCAATCTTTTATCAAGCATTCATGTAAGGGAATATGAGCTTAATTGATTTTGAAGTGTGGCTTCAGTACTCTTACCCATTTTTTTATCCTTATTTCTATACTATATACCTTTTGGTTAAATGACTTTGTACACTGTACCCTTTTGTTTGAATAAACTTTGTAAATCCTTACCATAATACTTATATTTATGTCCACTTTAATCCTATTATTTATACATATTTATGTTCATTTAAACTTTTTCCTAATATTCTTTCTCAACAAAATATTATTGGATTCTATTGCTTAACCACCTAGCCGGTATGCCCGTACGAAGGTTGGGGAAAAAAAAATGGCTAGGATGGTTAACCCCGTAATTTTGTCACATCCTTACCTCCATGGTGCTGCTGTGCACATCCAGCGGGACCATGGAGGTAAGGATTCCAGCGTCGTTTTCC
>NC_092862.1:55795351-55994573 GCF_032062135.1 Pyxicephalus adspersus | reverse complement strand
GACATATTTCTGTAAGTTACAGGTCTACAATTAAAAAAAAAAAATTTCATGAAAAACAGTGGATCACTTTTGGTACAGAAATCTAGACCTCAGTGTAACGCTCAGGTGGTTAAACCAACATATATTGGATTTGCAAGTTGCTGTGTTTTATCTGCATGTTTTCTTTGATACATCTCATAACACTGTTTGATACACTTTGTTTTTTAATAGACATTTATTAGTAACATATAATCACATATAACCATATTACGGTCTTTGTAGTCTTCACTAAGCACATACCTGTCACTTTACCCCCACTTATTGGGATTACACACATTCTTATTCACAGCGACATTTATTACACTACACATTTCTCCGCCATACGTAATTTAGCACATAGTCGCCCCACACTTATTTCACTTTACATTTACTATTTGCAAATCCAATATAGCAAATTTGGATTACACTACACTAATACTTCTCTCCCCTCCCTGTTTTTTCCTCCCCTCTCCCGCATTTGTGGACTTCCAGGTGACAAAGTGCCAGCATATGTCGGCGGTCTTGCTGTCATGACAGGGATTCGGCCTTTCACACCACCTGTCATTTAGCTTCTGTCCCCCTTTATGATCTGCAGTTCTGTATGTGAATTGCGAACTCACGTGACATACAGCCAGCAATTTGCCAGATTTTTTGTGCATGGGATTAGGCCTGCAGAATACTGGAATAGGGCTAATGGACGACCTGGCTTCACTAGGTCTCTTAGCTTATGTGCATTTCATTATCTTGAAGCAATAGATAATTATGTTCAAGATGCTGAATTATGACTGGATTTTTACTACATTTTCTAATATGGTCATTTACCTTGGAGCTGCCAGATCCGGCCCTCTGGTAATTCCCCCTGTGCTATCTCTGCTTGTCTTACGGGGAATGGGGCACGCACATCTCCTGTGTATCTCTCTATGACCAGGAGAGGGAGCACTCAGCTGTGTCTGCTCCCCACCCACCTTGTATTGTAAGCTAATCTTACTTTGTGCAGCATGAGAGCTGTGTGTGTGTCCATGCTGCTGTCATTATCCCCACAAATAAACCTTCATATCTTCTACACTGAATGTCATAGAAATGTCATATTTTCGGGGGACACTGAAATGCTACTAAACCAAATTTCAGTGTCATATAACATATTTGAACCACACAATTCATTGAACCCTTACTGCACATGATTGTGCCAATTGCATTACTGTATTGTAGCTCCTTTCTTATTACTTAGTGTTATAACAATCTCCATACACACCTGAAGAAGCCTACTGGTGAAATGTGTTGGGATATGAGATATTATTTTTCTGTTGTATAATATTTAGCGAGGATTATGTATAGAAAAAGTTCCTATATCCCATGTATCAAATGTGCTCTGGACCTATTACTTATGTCATGTATGCTATTGTTTTTTGTTAACCTTTAACACTATATATAGACCAGGAAAATACATTTCCTATTTTATGGGACTTTTAAGGCAGTACACAAATTACCATACATATAAAACAAGTGTGTTCAGGGAGCCTTTCCTTGATATCTGCTTTATATGCAGCACCCACTTCCTTTTGAATACTGTAGATTAAAATCTTCTACCTTCTGCTTGTATAGAGGAACCCAACAGAGCTGCCCACTTTTTTCCCTACTATTTATTTTGGCACTGGAACCGTTAATGGCATTCTTATGCCAACAAGAGCAGGCCAAGGACAATGAGGTAGCTGGAGCCTTGCATAAACTAATGCTCTTTGCAGATGATATTCTTTTTATCTCTGACTTCCCCTCATGTTTCTTTCATCTTTTTTTTCTAATCTTACAGCAGTTTGCTTTGATCTCAGGTCTTCATGTTCATAAGAATTAAATTAAGTGTGTTTATGTGTATCTTTCATAATATGTGTGTTTTTATAATAAAGAAACTACAAATAAAAATTTTGGATGCATGCATGTATGGTTCAAATCAGCGTCCGCCAACCTTTCGGACCTCACGGACCACTAAATTCATAATTTATAATCCTGGGGACCATTAATATGAATTGTTTAAAAAAGATATTACTATTGTATTACTATTATCATTAGTTGCATTATATTTGGTATTACTAAAGAAATGCAAAATATTTGTTTGCTTTTTCTCACTCATTATGTGTTTATTTCATTTGAATCTAAGAGCAAACAAGAAATGATAATTATCAAACTATTTAAGGCTAATAAACATAACAGTTAAAGAAAATACACAGTTAAGGTCCTACTTACCTAAAAGAGCATCTGAGAAAAGAGAATAGAGAAAAGAAATAAAAAGAAATAAAGAGTGGCTTTTTGAAGGCAACATTCAATACAAGGTGTCTTTTAACTGGTGAAAAAGTGAACTCCTGACTAGACAAAGTCTGCCTGTGCTATACAATGAATAATATAATAAAGAAAAATAAAATAAATTATTCGGCAAAATACAATATTGTACTGAGTCCCTGTGTTTCAACGCGTTTCGCCCATTGGCTTCTTCAGGGGACTAATACTAAACAATACCAGAATCGTATAGACACAGGGAGAAAGAAATCAATCACAAGTATAAATTGAAATCAAGTTAAGGTTATAGAATGATGTAAGAACTTCGCTTGATATCGTAGTGTAGACTCTTTGTTGTTCAGAATGTTTTGGCAGATTAGTTCGTAGTGTTCCGGATTAATAACCGCTTAGTCTCTCACTGGTTTAAATGATTTACAGGTAACAAAGTGATTAAGTCAGATTTTTTACACATTGGTAATAGTTCTACTTTATTTTAACCACCAGATGGCAGCATAAAGATGATATTATAAACTAGCATTTCTGCATTATATTGCAATCTATAGTCCTCTATACGTTATATTAATGAGAATATTAAAGGTAATTAATAATCAGGATGTTGTTTAAAAAAAAAAAAAGTTTGTATATATTTACTAATTATACCCTCATTTAATTTGCACTCCTGACATTCCTACATACCAATGCTGACCTATTAAGGGATTGAAGATAAATTGTAAGTAAATTCATTTATTTTATCTGAAATTTATTGTGTAAATATTTTCCAATCATTTAGTAAATGGGCTTAGTTATATTCATGTGAAAACCTCCCTCCTATATATGGGGCTGATTCACAGACCAATTTACAGGAACAAAAACAAATAAAATTAATATAGTAAGACTGCAGTTTTGTTCAGTACAGCTTCATTATGATTTGACAAGAGAAGGTATTACTACTATAAACCACATTTCTGTACATGAACATAAGAATGTGAATTTTAAACACTTGGGGTACATTTATAAAGATGACACTATAAGAGTTTAAAATCCTTGCCACTGCTGAGTGTGAAACCTGAAAGACTTATTTTCCAACCCCCATTTTATTAAAATTTCAATTAGGTAGCAACAAGGTTGCTTTAAAGCTCATATATTGTAAGGAATAAAAAATCAAAACAACTCACACTTATAGAAAACCCTGTCCTGAATTTACAGGAATATATCAGGAAAGGAAACCTGTTCCAAAAGAAATACAGCTAATTCTTATTTAACCTGCCAGAACTGTTAATTATGCCTAGTGGTCATACTGATTCTTTGGGCCTGATTTACAAACCAGGAATGGACCTGGTCCAGGACATTTGCTGAGAAATAGGAAATGACTTTTAGGAAATCCATTCCAGGTTTGCTGGATCACTCAGCTTCGCTGATGAAAGTGTATCCTCTCCAGCCATGGTGAGCTTTCATAAAACAGGCCCATTGGCTTTAGGACCTTTAAATCCATAAGCCAGAAGAAGTATGTTGATCAGTTCTGACTTCATATGCTAATTGCTTGTTCCTGTTCAGGAATGGAAGCAACACGACTAAAATATGATTTGTTTGATTCCACTTTTTTTTTCTGCACGGTGCCATTCTTGGTCGCAGCTAAAGCAGGTGCTCCTTTGTGAACAGGTTGGAATCACTGGAGTCGGCCGTGCTGTGGATACAGCTGTGCTGTAAACCTGCGTCACTGAATTGCACCTTTTACAGCTCTTTCACAGCAACGTTATATGAAAGTTCTTTTATTGTTCTATTTGTTCTTTTATCCCTATCTTGCTTCATCCCTATTTTATAATGTTGTTAAACTTTCAATGAAGTGTTCAATATTTGCTGTTGTTTGAAGGTCTGGTTGAAGTTTTTAATGTTTGCAGTTCATTTACAGAACATCTGGAGTCACCTTCAGCGTTCTATTAGTCATCACATTTTTTATTAAATTTGTTTAAGGGATAGTGTATTAATTCATTATGGTCAGACTCTCAGTTGGTCATCTCAATTTGTAGAACTTTAGGAAGCCTTACTGTGGTACTGTTAGGAAGCCGTACTGTTACTTGTGAGCATTTCCAGCGACTGATAAATGAATGCAGTATACACAATGCTATTCTGTTGTATGGAGGGTTGGGGCTGACCGAGTGGCACCCTGCTAAACTCTCCTCCATAGAATCACACGGTGCTTGTTGCTGATTAGACAGTATATTGGATACTGGATAGTCACCCTGCAGTGATGGTAGTCACAGGACCTGTAAATTCTGCATCCTCTGAAGGCGCCATCTTTGCCACCGGCTCCATGGTGGACTTATGAGAAGACGACAATCCTCTTCAGCCATTGGATGATGTAATGTGTGCACAGAAGTTGCATTGTCCCTTGAGGCTGTCTCTGTGTGCTGTGGTGCCACAGCCAAGCTCTACTCTAAATTAGGTATTCGCTATACAGTGTAGAGGTTATAGAAAAAGCCTCCAGGAGCCGGGTTCACTTGCATGTCTCTTTTGTCAGTTAGTGCTACCTCCTGGTGTTTTTGGAGTTTAGGGACGCTTTAAGATAAATCACCTCCCCCATGTCATGCTCAGGTCATATACTCCTTGCTCACTAAAAATTTCTATCTTCTAGTCCAGTGGTCGCCAACCTTTTCGGTCCTGTGGACCACTAAAATCATCGGCTCTTGACCGCCCATGCGCGGGGAGCCGGGTGTCACTCAAAGGTGAAGAAACCTCCCCCCTAGTGACCTCATTATGACATAACCCCTCCCACTCTGATCGAAGCCTGTGATGGGAGAGTAGGCAGATTATGTTCAGAAACACAGCCAGCCCACTTCCCTGAGCCTAGGAACTGCACGGGGGACGTGGTCCACGGCTCTGGCAGGTGTGTCCTCCCAGCGGGGTCCTACTCCTGAGCCTGCTCGGGGGTGCGCCAGCCAGAGCCACGGACCCCCCAAATTTTCTCACAGACCACCGGTTGGCGACCACTCTTCTAGTCCATGTGTATCTAAAAACCGAGGAGGTGTCCTCAGCTAAATGTTCATGGTGCAGTGCATTGTAAAACTTGAATAAATGGCACCCAAATACAGATCAGTCTGATTTACTAAAGGGATGCTACACTGTTCACCTGGCATAGTGAATGTTGGTGCATAAGGTGAAGATGTGTTAAACCATGTTCTATATAATTTGTACATAATCGCAGGTTAAAAGTAAACACATGTTCATTTTAGTCTCTAACAATCATTGTGCAAACATACGCTTTGCAAAGTAAACAGTAACCAGCCTTTTCCCCTTTTGTGAATCAGCGTTATAATCTTCTGATTGTTAGAGAAAAGCCATCTTTACTCACCACGTAAGGACTTTTTTAGTGCTTTCCCACCCCCTCCATTAACCTGATAATGATATTTTTAAAGGCCATGTCCTCTAAATGATTGCTGAATATTCTAATTCACATTGTGGGAAAATGACTGTGTACAGTAAAATCAGAGTAAAACAGTACAGAAGAAGAGCAAGCCTATTTGTACAAGACCAAATGAAAGATCAGCTTTAAGTGAACATTCTGCAGGTGTTGGAGTGAATATTAACGTTGACTTTTATGGGGATCATACACTGTTGATAGTCACATTTTAGAATATGAGTATTTGTGCCACCACCTTCACATCAATATGCCTGCATTCTATAATCTGTAGCCAGTCTGATGCACATGCTTCATAAAACAGCAGGCTCAATTCATTATTTCCTAATGCATGCCATATTTACCATAATTGTAATTTTGAGACATGTGACTGTTATTTTCTCCTTTCGCCTATCACTGCTGAAAACAACAGGCCTTTTGGCACATCATTTTCAATATGATTTAGTGAACGGAGTCTATTGCTCTCTATTGAATATTTTACAATTTTTGCAGCTTTTATCCTCTATTATTTTTTACAATTGTACTCTTTCTTGTGTGTTACAAGTAAAATAAATAACAAGGAATACAACAAATTGAAGCATTCAGTGTAATAGTTAATATTATGTTTTTATAGATTGAAAACATTTCAGTTAACAGGGAAATTTGTGAGAATGGGTCCGGTATTCCACCTCTGGCAAAACTGAAGGTGCCATAAAACTCTCATTTGCTAAAATGTTCATGTGAAGTAAGGGACCCATATGGCTCCAATTCTCTTCTGTTTAAACAGCAAACTTGCTGATTTCCTCACTTTCACAGCATTATTTGGATGCAAGCTGAATATCATACTTGATTAAATTACAGTAGGGTGATCCAAAGAAGACTGGCATTAAACCAAGCCATATGCACACACATTCATTAATAGCTGCAGAAGAAATTTCTGTGCACACAACCACATTTAGACATTGTAATCTGGTTTTTCTTAACTTGTATCATAATGCTTCTACAAAAGCTGAGAGTTGGACATGGTATATTTAATCCTTTTTTATAAAAAAATTAACCTTGAGTGTTACTGAAAATGTGTATATTACACACAAATCAGTACAATGTGTTTTCTTCTATGGGTAGATGCATGAATGGGAAGGGTCAATGACTATGGGAGCTGCTGAATTAGGAAATGTATTTATGATGTTTTATTTAAAAACGTCATAAACTGGGTATAATAAATAGGGGACTTCAAAAAACTAGTTACATAAATAGGCATTGTATTATATTGTATTATATTAAAGTGTAGCCAACAATTTTGTTAGTTTTGCGAAATCCTAAAAACATATATTATTTTTTTAGAATTCCTTTTATTTCCTTTCCTAATGTACAATGGGAAAGGAAATCTTTGCAAAATGAAATTTTTTTTTAATTCAAGGAGTTGTTCCCTGGAACAGGTGTTCCCATCGGAGAAAGTATGATAACTCAAAAGGGGGACAATAATCAGCAACACAGATAAAGGGGTTAGATCTTTCCAGTGGGGACGCAGACAAAAATAAATATTTGACAGAAGGTTTACCTTTTTAATACTTTATCCAAAGCTAAAAAAAACACATTATATACATTCAAAAGCAAAACTAAAACTGAATTAAAAATTGTGACTAGGCAGGTCCTTTTTTTGCAGAAGGGACAAGCATTTTTTTAATACACTCACCTGTCCCTGTTTTGTTGCAGGTGCCACCTTGCTTCCTTTGCACTTCCTTATTTCGATTTTGGGCTATTTTGAGGAGAGCGATCAGGCATGTAAGTATGTTTTATTGCAGAAGCGACACCGCCTGTCCGTTTCTGCAAAAAAAAAAACTCAAACCCTGCCTGATCGCAATTTTGATTCTGCTTTAAGGTTGCTGCTAGATGGCAAGAACCATTTTTTAATCATTAATCTTTTGATATGCAGAAATGAGAAAGAGGGACACCTTTTAGCACCAAACACTTAGTTGGAGGAATTGTTCTTGTAACACTCCTATTATGAAGAATTTGTATGATTTCCTATACTCACTGGTGTGAACGGCATTACATTCTGTAATTATAAGGCATCAAAACTGCATAGAGCATTTCTGAAATGGTGAGTAAATAATGGTGAGCATCCATGAAAAAACACCTATTATTCATATAACTTCAACTGAAATAAATCAAAGTGTGAGTGAGTTGGGTTAAAGCGGTTGGTTTTTAATACAGGCTGGGGTATATTTATTAAATGTTATTCTACCAATTTGCCCTTAATTCGTCATTTTAAAAGTAGCTCGGAAGCCAAAAAAGTGTGGGCACCCCTGATGTAGAGGGATTCGAACTACTGGTGGTGAAATTTTAACTGAATTTATAAAAATACCTCATTTGGAGTGATTTTCCTCAATGTCTGTGTCCGGTCACCAGAAGAAGGAATAAACCCAACAAAGGTTGTATCAAGAGAAAATTAAAAGAAAGAGTTTTGCTGTTTTGCAACGTTCATGTATTGGATCAGGGCCTAAAAAACTGGTATGGAAATGTACCTAATGGGAAAATATTAGAATAAATACTTACCTAACCTCCTGTTAAGGTCTCTATTATTCCACTGAGATTTCAGCAAAAAATTGGAATTTGACATCTTTGCTGTTACCAGGATGTCGACAGAGGGGGTCATAAAATCACCCCCAAATTTGGGGCAAGGTTAATATGTATTCTATTTTTTTTTTGTGTTTCATTTTTTGTGCTACTAGTATACAGTGATTTAAAAAGGGGAAGGGCCATCATTTACCAAGAAATGATTTATTGAAATGTGACTTATCTTCTTCCAATAGTCAAGAAAATGTTAAAATCTTTTGATGTGTAGAAAGTAATACATTTGAAAATATATTAAATCAGTAGAATGTTTCAAAATATTATGATACTTAAAATATAATGCATTTATTAGAAATAATAAATTATTTTACACCTGATTCCTAGCAGCATAACCTCACAAACAGCAGAAAAAGTTTTTTTTTAATTTTAATAACCGCAACTGTCGAAGATCTAGAGAGAGATGTAATTTGTAGGTAATGAGAGCTTGAGTATTTTTCATTCACAATGAGTAGACTATAAAATATACACAGCCATAGACATTTTCATTAGAGTGAATTATTGGACATACTGCTGCCCTAGCCATAACATGGTTTAGAATTACATGGACTGCTTGTGGGACCCATAACAAATCTATACAATATTTTGGAGTGCCTTCCATATTAACTCTTTTCAGTTCACCAATATCATTCCACATTCAAAGTGATTAATGTTGGTACTGACCATTTAAACATAAGAAAAAGCCTAAATTTAGCCTGATCCCAATGTCACTGCCATGGTAGTGATGTAGGGCCGAATAAAGGAACCACAGAGCATGACACAAGCATCTACCATAAAATGTGATAATAAAACAGAGCTGTAGCAAACTAAATATCATACAGTGTACATCTAGATCACAAGACCATATCTTACATGATAAGGGATATTTAAAGACTTAAAGTAGGAAACAATAAAATAGAGGGATTCTGGAAGTTCTCCATCTGAGAGGAAGTCTATCTACCAGACTGAAGTTATTCATCTGCCATTCAACTATTTCCTCAAAGATAAGACTGAAGCTATAGGACTCAATGATCCACAAAATAGACACACTGGTTAGATTTTGCTGTTACTAGCAAAGTAGAAACATGACTTTGTGTTGCAAAAATAATTAAAATAATAAAATTAAATTATTATTTATTACTACTAAACAATAATTAAAAAAAAGTCCTGTTTGGCTGAAATTGAAAAACTACTTTACCTAAAGATAAGTAAAAAAATCCTTTATGTTGTAGTCCATAGTTTTTCCAGTTTGACCATTTTGCAGATTGAAATGCAGGCAGAGAGCACTATATGCCTGGACAGCCAGAAAGTTAGTTGGGGTATCCATTGGTGGAATGGTGTCCATCAAGGAGTGATTCTTATTATTATTAATAATAATAATAATAATAATAATAATAATAATAAGACAAAATATCAGCACTTCTGATGTACAAATAAATATATTAACCTATTAGGTTTTCTATACCTGCATGTATACATATATTGTACCTACTAACAGGTCATCTGAAGCATGCAAACTTCCAGCATTGAAAGACATAATGGGAAGGGTATTTATAAAAAAAAGTGCTGATGAGTGGTACCCAAAAGTGCACCCCCTTTTCCTCCTTGAACTTACTTGTTTGCTGAGAAGGGTCCGGGGCCCTCATACATTGGCACACTTTGCACCTGCCCATGCCTGCCCTTGGTGCTGACCAGATAACAGATTGCCACTTCTTTGTTGTCCTTCTTTTCTGATCACCACTCCAGATTTACAAAAGGACAGACTTTATTTTTTTATAGTAATCAGTAATTGATCACCATATTGTAATTTATTCTCATAGAGATTACCATTCTTTCTACAGTGAAAGTGGGTATCTTTTAAATGAGGGTATTCTACTGAACAGTGGCACTCTTTTGAGATGATTGCTTCTATGAATGGAAGAAACTGGGAAATGGTGTTATTTGTGTATAAATAATGTCATTTTCTGGGAAACATTTTGTTGTGCAGACACAAAGCACTGTGTTCATATATGTAGAACAGTAATAATAGCTGTAGTAGGCTTATCATTGAAATCTAGCTCTATTCAGAAAATATATACAGTATGAGGCTAAATCTTCCACCAGCCAATTTATAATCTTAAACAGACCAGCGATTCTGGCAAACTTTGCCAGTCCTAAATTGCAACCCTGCCAATTCAAGCCTCGTCTGGCTGTAAACTAGTATGCTTTATTTAGTATTATTATTAGGTTTGGAACAAAAACTGATCATACAAAATATCTTGTGTATATATATAAAATTTACTTGGATGGATCCACCAAGTATTTTAACAGTTCTTCTGGAATATTACATTCATCAGCATTTCACTACAATTATGTAATAAATGTAGGTTTCATCGGAATAGGCTGTCAAGATTTGCTGAAAGATTTTTTTAACAAACTTGATGTCTAACAGTAAACTGGCAAAGAAAATAGCAGTTATTTTTACAGTTACTAAGAACTAATTTGCAATTCATAATTTAACTTTTTTTTAAGATTCCAAAATGAAATATAGACAGAATACAGTTCACCCCATCCACAAAACACATGGAAATGAATGTAATTTACTAACTTTGGTTCACAAAAAGACTGCTATAACTTTTTTTACCACTGAGGGGAGACATTGCATTTTCAATATTACCAGGTTCTAGTTCTATCCCAAGATGCTTACTTATGAGTTGATTTCCCAACTCTTTACATACCCAACATAGAACATCAAAATGAGATCAGTGCCACAGAAAGACCATGGACAATAATAAGGGGTCATTAGTCATTTCATTAAGTGCTTTTTGTAAGAGATTGTTTACACGATTGTGCAATAGTTTCCAAAACTTATCAGCTTCTTCACTCAGAATTGATCTGGTGGTCACTTTGCAGTAAATGGCAAATTTTCTTGGCCCCTGACCCATTCAAGGAGCTCAAGGATGACTAAAGCCAAGACTTGAGCACATAAATCAATAAGTGTAAACGCACTGGTATTAAATATTTATACATTTCTATAAAATGTCGTAAAGAGATATAACATATTGAAATTTGTTGGTAGTTTAGCTAATCTGAATTTGGATTTTTAGGATTTTTCCTAAAAAAATATTACACTGTCATATTGCATCTGCCAACATTTATATTACAACATCTAGATCAGATGACAATAACATTATAGTCACTTATTTACACAGTATCAATGAAAAAATAGATTAGGAATATAGATCCTGATTTTTTCATAAACCTTAGCAAATAAAACTTAGCATATGATAAATGCATTACCTGAGGCTGCCTTCAATGGGACCTCATTATATAATAATTTACAGGTCCAGAAAAATAGCATCTGAAGTTATATGAAAATCACTTCTGTATTAGCCCGGCCCCTGCCTACTTTTAAGCCTTTTTATTGGTCAGTGAGATTGTCAGTCACATTACATCATTAACATGGAAGCCAAATAGTTGGGCAATGTGTGACAAATACTACAACATACTTTAGTTTTGGTGGGTTTTCCATCACTTTTTGTCAGGGAACAATGGGGAATTCACACCTTTAAATGGGATCTTCTACTAGAAAATCATAACCATTTACTACTCTATCCAAAACTCAACAAAACTATTGGCTGATAATGTTCCTTAAAGGTTTAGTTTAAATAATATTTACAGCAAATACTTTTTGTCATGTAAAGTGGAGTGAATGGTTATAACCCCATCAGGTATTTTGTGTCTCATTTGTCTTCCCCTTCACTTCATATCCAAAAGAAATACAGGGGTAAGAGAAAATTCCTCCAAACTTTGGGAAATCTAGGTAACAGGTTCCCCTGACAACTCGTACTTTTAGTGAATTTCTTCTCACCTTCAGTCCCAGTTACAATGATCACCAAGGGCAAAAAGGAAGGCAACTCTCCCAAAAGGCAGCAATAAACTTGAAAGAAATTCTAAACTTTTCTAACTTTGCATTTACTTCAAATTTAGTATTTGTAATCAGTGTAGACGTGTAGACTTGTTCTTGTGACCACAATAATACAGACAGCAATAATAAAACCTGTTTGTTCTTTATTCTCCTCTTTCCACCTTCAAATGATGGCTACTATCACCAAGAAAGAAAAATTCACTGCTGCAGCACAGAGATATTGTGAAATACTTTATGGACTCATAAGTAGAAGACTCCCCAACAAAGAAAAATGCACATTGGCTACTGATGCTCATACTTAATAATTGTACTGCTTCCAGAAATTAGACATCATCACAAGGAGTCTGCAGAGGTGGTATTCGACTTGGACTCAAAAGTATATTATTAATTTTAATTACACTTCCTCAAACTACATGGAAAATATACTTGGCTGCTTGCAACAACGCTAACTATGCTTTTACTCAAATCCCAATATGTGTGATTTCAGCAAGTTTTAACAACTATTAGCACATTAGAGACCAAGACAAACATCTAGAACTGAAAAAACCTGTTGGGCTTCAGATATTTCTATGATATCCAATGCCAAAATCTACCAGTTAGAAAGAACTTAAAATATGTGATTTTTATTATTAGTACTATTATTTCAAAAGATAATCAATATCCATGTGAAAAACTTATTCCACTTCAATCTTTTAGTTGCAGTGCAGTCTGCTCCAGCTGATATATATATATATATATATATATATATATATATATATATATATATATATATATACGTTCCCCAACTCACCACTAAACAGAAAAACAATAAGGAATACTTGTCACTTTTGAATTATTTTTCATCTATTTCTTTTGACGTGTCCCATACTCGGCACCAGTGTTTCCCAACTTTATGTATTACATATTTTATTTTAACCCGCTTACCAAGTACCCCCCAGTGCGTACCATTTTGTCTGAAACATTATCTAGCATTTGGCAAGACATTTTAAATGTATATTCATGTTTCCCAGCAAATTACTTATACCTTTACCTAGCCTATTTTTTTTTTTTAGTTGATGAAACGTTAAACTACTATACTGTGTTTATTTTAAAAATTATGACTGCTCCTTAAATATGTCTTGTATATTACTAGGATACACAAACCAGCGCTTGGAAAACTTTGCTGTACACAAACAATGAATAAATTTAATAAGCAGAAGCTTGTAAAAATAAATAGTGAACTCATATTTTCAAGGCCTGGGAATTGGGATGGCAATATACAGCTATGTGACAAACCACTCTTCAGAAAAGGGAAATGGAGTTAGAGGTTATCAGGACTTAATGCTTATAATAGATAATAATACAATAGTGGCTAATTAAAGGATGTGGCTGGTAAGGATAAAAGATTGTACTGTAAAACTTAAAATATGACATTAAGAAACTTTGTTATGTTTTGAGGCCAAGTGAAAAAATGACATCACTGTAAAACAGTTTATTTTAAGTAAACATTTGCTGGTTATTATGTATAAAAGTGTGAAATTATTATTATACTTTTTTAAAATGTATTTCTTAGATTGTAAGCTCTTCTGGGCAGGGTCCTCTCCTCCCCTGTCCTGTGTTTATCTGTCTATTATTTGCAGCCCCTATTTAATGTACAGCACTGCATAATATGTTGTCGCTATATAAATACTGTTTAATGTTATTATTATTATTATTAATATTAATAATAATAATAATAATAATAATCATAATATTTGTAAACTGCCCTGGGCAGTTTCTTTATTCATTTCACTAAATTTCCCCAGGTCAACAGTGAAAAAATAGATATATTGACAGCAATAAATACAATCAATAAGTACCCAGCAACTGTATACTCTATTATACATTTGAAGCTGCACTATATGCCATTCAGATTTTTTTTTTTAAATTTTAGAAAGAAAGTACCAATATTTATGTATCACGAGTGCCTCCCAGCCTGATTATAATAAAGGATTGTTAATAAGGCTTTTCACTATATAATCAGAATATTCTGCTGGCCTAGGACCATGCTATAGACATGTATGTATTTGCATATTTCTAACAAGTAGTAAATAAGCTTAAATCCATCCCTTGATGGCCTTAGTAGTGGAAGCAGTGTGGAACAATTCATGCTCAAAGTTAATTGAACCACTGAAATCATTCTATTGGCAGATCAGCATATCCCCCCTTCTTCCAGTGTGATTGCTCAGCATTTGCAACACACTAAAAAAGATGGACAACTGTCTTTTCACTGCTAGGAGGAAAAACAAAGTGATTTAAACTGAAAAAATAAATTGACGCCTTGTTGCCTTTGTTGTGGACTTTGAGGTTGAATTTCTTAGTAGTACCTTCAGCTTCAGAGGTCATTGAGGGTTTGATTCAAAGTGCTTTTATGAACATAGCTTGGTCCCAGGTTTCCTTGTAGGCATGTTAAAAATACATGTAAATGGGCCCAAATCTGTGCTGGTCTCCTAGATTGTAAACCCTCATTTGCAACCCCTATTTAATGTACAGCGCTGCTTATGATGTTAGCACCACATAAATACTGTTTAACAATATTTATTATTATAATAAAAAGTAACAGGTTTCCTTAAAGTCCCCATCTCCCCTGCAGCATAATCCTACACGTCATCATTTATTTTCCTTGTTTCTGTACTGAAATTGTTGCTTGCATTATTTGGATAAATGGTAAAAGTTTACTGTGGGAGCCATTCATGTTGTTACTGTAGTCCCTATACAGGTGCACACTCTTGAGTTCACATGGACGACGCCTTTAAAATGTTCTCACAAGCAAGTGAAACCTCGGTTACACGTCTTAAACTGTTTTAACACATGTTAATATGTAAACAATCATTTTTTTCTAGCTTTTGTGTCATTCCATGGTTAGTTGCAAGAGAGTTTATAAAGAGAAAACTGTACCTCTTTTGTTCAAACATTCTGTTATGAACAATGTTGAGTAAAGAGTTTAAGTAAACAACTCATTCTGAAGGAAGAAAAAGAATGATATTTTATCTGTCAAAATGCTTTTTTTCTGAGAAACCGATCATTTTCTCATGCTGTCTTCAGATCTAATGGGGAGTTTTGTGACTATACTAACTAGACTACAGGCCTCAGCAGACACATTAGGCCCAAAGATCTCCAAAGAAAAGTCTGTAAGACCAGAAGTCCAACCATGTTATATGTGAGTGGCTTTGCATTTGTAAGTAGTATAAAAACAATCACCAAAATATATTTATTACAATTAATATTTTCATATATTTTGCAGTGCTTTGCAAAGTCCATAGTCATGTCATTAGCTGTCCCTCAAAGAAGCTCACAAGCCAATTAACCTAACTGCATGTTTTGGAGTACCTGGAGGAAACCCCCATTAAGGGCCTGATTTATTAAAGCTCTCTAAGGCTACACTTTCATCAGTGAAGCTGGGTGATACACTAAATCTGGAATGGATCTGGTCCAGGATTTGAAAACATTTGCTAGCAAATAGCAAATGTCCATTTTAGGTTTGCTGGATCACCCAGCTTCACTGATGAAAGTGTATCCTCCCCAGCCTTGGAAAGCTTTAATAAATCAGGCCCAAACATGGGGAGAATATGCAAACTCCTTGCAGGTAGTGTCCTGGCCAAGATTCGAACCTGGAACCAAGCCAGTTCCTGGTGTGCTAACTTCTGAGCCATTGAGATTGTGCCCTGGTCAAGATTTGAGTGCTAACCTTTGAGCCACCGTCCTGCCCACAGTGTATATATATATAAATATATATACAGTATATGTACAGTATATATATATATATATATATATATATATATATATAATATGGCTAAAAACCTTCAATACTGTTGTGGAGCTTTTACAGTGTGAAGAACTTTCTCCCTGCTCCATGTGACAGCACTAAATGGTGAATTAACAAGAACCAGTGCTGTCAAAAGGGAAAAATAGAAAAGTTTATTTTTGTGCATCCATTAGCCTGAATACCAGGTTTGTAACCTGCTTTCTTAAGGTGCGTACACACTTCCAATTTTTATCGTTCAAAACGAACGACGAACGATCGATTGGGCAAAAAATCGTTCGTAAAAAAGTAACCGACGACGCCGACGAACGAGGAAAGTCGTTGGAAACGAACGACCGGACCGGCGGATCAGATTGGACGACGATCGTCGAACATCGTTCGTGTGTACGGTCGTTCGTTGATCGTCCATGGTCTGAGCATGCGTAATGAACGAACGTTCGTTCACTTTCCTGTCGTGCACATAGTTCCTCTATCGTTCAAACGATCGCATCTATTGTGTGTACAATATCTACGAACGATCGTGTCGTTACTCTATGTGCGGGTCGGTGCTATACGATCGTTCGTAGATATCGTGCAGGATCGTTCGTCGTTCGTTTTCCAACGATAATAATTGGAAGTGTGTACGTAGCTTTAGGCAAACAACAACGCCAAGTTTAAAGTTTATCAGTGTCATGTTCTTTATGTGACACCAGCATCACCACCACCAAGTAGTGTTCACTTTAAATATCACCAGTTTCAGCTTTCTTGTGCCAGTGTTCAATTGACTGGCAAGGTACCAGCTGCAGGGGGAAGCTCCATCCCAAGGCAGTCCTGAACCTGCCTGTACTTGCTTGTATGTACTATTGTTTTATCTGGTATTTTATACACCGATGATGCTTTGGTTTTACATAGCATATAAGTGTAGGCTGCAAATGTTCACTGATTCACTGTATTTTTTGCTGAATAATTATATTGTGCAATTATAGTACTCTGACAAAATAGAGTAAAATACTCTTACTCATACCTGTTGTTATGCTTCAACATGCTCACTAGCAGTAAAAATTTTGGTAATATAGAGGAGAAAGTTGATGTTTAGGTAGTCGGTGAAGGCACTCAAAAAGTATGGAAACAAATAGGAGTAATATTTTAGTAATATTTCATCTAAAGAAACACGTGCACATACAACCTTGTCTTTACACTGAACTTTTTCTAATTATTAAAAAGAAGAAAATATAATTCTCTTGGGTCTACTTAAGCTTTTGAGATACTTGAGATATTTCTTACTAAACAAATTACTATATTATAAAATATTTGTTTTTAAGCATTTGATTCATGATGTGCCCATGACACAGGAATCACAGAGCACAATAAAGTTTCTCAGTTTCTCAGAGGTAGCTAGGAGTTATTTGAGCAATGAGAAGTTTGTTACTTTCAGGTCAGCCTAAATGACACCAATGATCCTTTTGGCTACCTGTAATAGTGACACTGGCCAACAATGTAAGAGAAATTCTTCCTACTAACCACCACAATAATATACTGTGAGTTGTGGATAAAATCATTTTTGCAAGTGTTCCCTGAAGACCCAAAGTTATTTCAAGGTGTTCCCCCATCTTAAAAAGGTTGATAATCGCTGTTCTAGAACAATAGCAGGATCAGTATAAGCTGTTTACTTTCAGACTATCTTAATAAATTTTTTGATGAGGCAGTGTGACAGGCTGGAAGGGAGTTAGAGAGAAAGTAGACAACATAATATGAGAAAGTCCTGGAGGAAAACCTAATGCAGTCTGCAAGAAACCTGACTCTATGGAAAATATGTCAACAGAAGTCAAAATGACTTGAAAGCAAAAGTGTTAATGACCTGGAATGGCCATGTCAAGGGCCTCAATCCCACAGAATATTGTGGTTGTCCAATATGTGTTACTCTCAAAAAAAATGCAACATTACAAACTTCAACTATATCACTGGGGATCCCCATCCCAGCTTTGCTTTTCTGGTTTAGCCCTTTTTATGTGTGCATACTTAGCAGGGCACACACAAATATTTCAACCCTGTTTTTGTAAATTTCATTACTGTTGGACAATATTAAGTATAGTTGCATTTTAATTACTATAATGTTATTATTGCATTACTGTATGCAGCCAATACAGGAACAAATAGAACTGAGAGGAACTGCAAGTATAAGGTTTAGTGCTAATGAAATAAATTTGATTTAAAGAGCATTTATTTTTCTTTTTGTTTCAAAATTTTACCTTAATTCTATTGTTATTTCCTACTGTAATTGTAATGGTGTATACTTCACTTGTTTTCCTAAAGTTTTTTTTTTTTTTTTTAATTTGTATACTTTTATACCTTTTTAAAAAGTCTTCCAGAATGACTTCTTTCTCTTCACTATTTCTCTGGCACTGGGCTATCCCTTAAGACACAATGAATGCATTGGCTCAGAGGTTAGCACTTTGGCTAGGTCATAGGTTAGAATCTTAGCCAGGACACTATCTGCATGGAGTTTGCGTGTTCTCCCCGTGTATATGTGGGTTTCCACTGGGCATTCCAGTTTCCTCCCACATTCCAAAACCATACAGTTAGGTTAATTGTCTTCCACAAGGAACATATGACTATAATAAAGACATTAGATTGTGTGCCCCTTTAAGGGATAGTTAATAATATGAGTATAATATAAAAACTATTTAGAGCATTTCTGCAATAGGTGCACACAATTCAATGTTTTATACTTTTAAACAAAAAAGCATAACTGTTGATGTGAAAAAAATATTATATGTTCATACTTTCCTCATTGACATGACTTTGCAGCTCTGGTATCAGCTCTGCCTATTTCATTTGTGATGGATTACATGAACATGGACCTCATCTCCTCCCCTTACCCCCTCGTAGCCATAACTATTACTTGTGCACAGAGAGCAACAGTGAGTCTACTGTAAAGAGTGTCTAAATTATGGTGAACATTACAGTGAAATCTACTTGTTAATTTTCAACAAGCTGTCAAGCAAGTTGTCGAAAAAAAAAATTCATACTAAGCTAGAGTTTGGCTTAAAGGTATAAAATATAAATAATGAAATAAATAATAAATGTTGCTGTCAGATTAAAAGTCCCATCGTTATATTTTAACCACAATTTTCCATTTATCCCTCTGTCAATAGTCAATGAAAAAAAAAAATATGGCAGATTAATCACATATATATTTTCCAGTAAAATAGTATAAAAAAGGAGAAGTTTTGGTCAAGAACGTCCTGTCTTCCTTCCTTTGCAGACAAATGTAATATTGTCAAAGTTCCCTTTTTCTAAAAAAAAAAAATAAAATGGATTTGCAAACACCTAAAATCTAAAACTTTTTTAAGAGACTTTAAAAAGTTTTTAGGACAAATAGGGTAAATTTTTAATTATATGCAGATGCGGCAGATCACATTTCTCCAGATTAAAGAAAAAACTAAAGCATTGCTGTTGACCTAAGCAGCCATGGACACATCTTAGTGTCAGATGCATTTCGCAATTATTTGCACCTCCTAGGATTGCTGAATTTGTCATGTAGTAGTCAAAACTTTATCTTAGTTAAATATTTAGTTAAACTTTTTATTTCTAATAAAACACTTTGAGCCTATTTGGCTTTATTTATTTTTTAATTTTAATCCCCCCCTTTTTTAGTTAGTTATATATTAATATTTATTTGTGAGTTTTACTATTACTTTTACGTATGATTATCCATGGGATTTCATTACTACTTTAGGGGATTTTTTTGTTAATGACATGCTGGTAGTTACTATTTTTTTTGTATGTTTAGGACAAGTAAATTTGTAGTGCAGTGCAATTTGTTTGTATCTACCAAAACACAATAGATGCCTATTAAGCATCACCTAAAGGTTTGGATCACCGCTGGACTATCACTTTATTCATACATTAATATATTTTATTTTGCATAATGTTAATAAGGAAGTTCAACATGGATTGTATTTAACAGTGTGTAAACAGTTTGTAAACTAATTCATTTTTTGTTGTATATAAAATAAGCGAAAAAAAACAAACCTTACCCATATTAACCCTTTTAATTAAATTGAATTTTTATATTAGTCGTTCAGTTTTTTTTAGAAAAGGCATATGTTTCAAAAAGCAAGGCTCTAAGTCTGAGTGGATAATTTTATATTTAAATAGAAGAAAATAATAATGTGCTATGCAATACAGACTCTGGGGAATATGCTCCATGATTTCTCATGATTGCTGTTACCAAGATTTTGTCTTTGTTTTACCCATTAATAAAAATTGTGTTATGGTCACAAACATGCCAGAAATTAACTATTTTTAGTAGCTATTTACCTAGACCAGACTTTACAACAGATGTGGAAATGTGGATGATAATAAATGAATGGTATTGAGTACCTGGATCTGTCAGAATTGCTCTGCTCGACAGCAGAGGTTTTTTTGATAATATAACTTCTTTATGATCAATCAAGATTTGGTTTAATCAAAACTGTTATCTCAGATATGGTTGGATTCTGGGGGGATCATAGCATTTAATTCCTAAAATTTTGATATACTCCAACAGCACCATTGTCATATTGTAATTCTGTTGTTAATCCTCACCCCACCTCCATCACATGTGGAAAAAAAACAATGTTCCTCAACTTGGGAGGGACACCTATAATGGGGAAGTAGACCAATCAAAGTGGATGCAGTGATGGCTTCTCCAACTCCATAGTGTTAGTAGCCAAAACTGCCTACATAAAGTGACCAGAAATAAAGTGACAGTGATAATGTTTAGGATATAGCACAGTGTTTCTCAACCATTTTAACATTGAGGAACTCTTGAAATAAGTTTCAGGTCTTCAGGGAACCCCTGGTATATTTACTAGATTTACAGCTCACAGTACAAGAGCATGGATGCCAGCAGAAAGAATGCATTTTACATTGCTGTTTAGTGAAAAACATGTCACCCTTACACAAAAGGTATTGGTGATACTTAAGAGGCACACATTTCTCATTGCTCAAAGACCCCTCTGGAGAAACCCTAGGGTTCCATGGTTAAGAAGCACTGATCTAACACAATGTGTTTTTCAGCATCTATTGTGAGGCCTAATCCTCCAACAGATACACAGACTTAGCAATCATGGCAGGAACTTACGTGAAATGGAGAGTGAAATGCTGTTTACCGTTTGTGTTTAGCAGAGGAACTTTCATTCAGGAAGAGTGACTTATAAACATTAAAACATGTTGTCAAGCTGCTATCAACTCAGTGGAAAAATCAGGTCAAGGGGCAGGTCTGAGTGGTCTGAAGTGGACTAGACATTCTTGGGTCAATTCAAAAGCTTCTTCATTGCTTAGTGATACATAATGCAAAACTGTGATGGACATCAGCCCTTCAGAAGGCTTCCCTATAAATGGAAAAAACGATACAACAAACCAAAGTAAAAACCTAATTCATTTGTACCCAACTTCTTCCTGTAGACATTAAATGCTTTAACAGACAGTGCTTTTACGGTCTAAAGCATCTCTGCCTTGGCTCCAATATGTCACTTATCTACAGACACGCCTTTTTTTGTAGTAAGAGTTTTTTATGTTGGTTTCACGCCATCCAAGTCTCAACAACTGCTGCTTAGCAAGGCGCAGAGTATAGCAAAGTATCTCCCAGCTGCATTACATTGAAAACTTGTTGACATAATGTAAAACATCAGCAGAACTCAAATTGGTACCATGTGGGTAACTATGTAATAACGTCACATGTGGTTTTGTTTTGTCAGTTAACTTAGGTTACTTTTGTCAGAAACCTAATTGCCTTTGGTAAAGCACAATCCCCGTTGTTTTGCATTATATCCTTTGACTTGTTGCTTGGGAGGTAAATAAATCATTGCGTCTGTGAATATTTTATTGCCATTCACTTGGGGGGCTGAGATTAAATAACTGACTGATTGATCAGATTTCACTGAACCAGGGCACTTATTAGGAACACGTTGTTTCACACTTTGTGCGGTTTTGACAATGTGATGACATATCTAAGCTGATAACACAGTGCTGATGATATTTGTAACATGCGTTTTCATTTATAATCTATATACTAACACTAAGTGACAGGTTGTGTATTCTATGGGAGGATGGCATGGTGCAATATTATGAGAACTGGGAACACGTCACCGGGTAAAATTAAAAAGATAACTACTGTTTGAAAGTTGAATAATGAAAACCATATAATCTTCTAGGTCTTTGTTTTTTTTTTTTAACCTCATTGTGAAATTTGCGAGGTCTAATAAAACCCCACCCCAAACCGTGAGAAGAAAATGATCAAGGATCAAGTGATGCTAAACATGATGTCATCCTTGTTTTTTCAAAACAGCAAGATGGACAAATTTAAATCTCACGTCTTTGCTTGGCATCCATGGTAGACAGCACATTTGACAATTAACAGTCAAGAGACCAACTTATAAGGAATGCAGGGTATCATAAATCGTATTTAACCCCAAAATTCCTCAAATAACTATACTTAGGACCCCTTACCTCTCCTGTTGTAAATGATCTGGTGTTCAGTTTTAAAAATACACATATGTGATACTGGGGCTTTTGGCTTACTGTTGATCACCTACCGTGTTTCCCCGATTTTAGGACATCCCCATTAATAAGACATCCCCTGAAAATAAGACCCAGGGCATATTTTGGCATTTCAAAAAATATAAGAGAGTGCCTTATAATCGGGGAAACAGGGTAGATACAGATTTTATATCATTTCCACTGTAATGGAGTTACATTCCTAAAAATGTTTTTTACAGTATAAATCAAACACCAGATATTCATTTATTACAAGGGCCAGAATGTTAGCTAGACACATTAGACCTCCCAGGAGATGCTTACCCATAATTCTATTTGTTTGTGATTTGTTATGTCTTCTATGGAAAAAAAGAATTACCATAAAGCGTGTGCTCACCAGGCCAGTGGTCCCAAACGGTGGTATGCGGACCACTAGTGGTCCACGAGAAAATTTTAGTGGTCCGTGGCTCTGCTGGCGGGGCGCATCGGCCAGAGCCGCAGACCACATCCCCCGTACAAATCCCTGGCTTAGGGAAGTGGGTGGGTTATCTCTGCGCACAATCTGCCCACTCTCTCATCCCAAGCTAAGATCTGCTATGGCAAAGTGGGTGGGTTATGGCATCATGATGTCACTATGGGGGAGGTTTCTCCCCCTTTGAGTGACACATCTCACTCCCGGAGCCAGTAATGTTAATGGTCCGCCGGACCAAAAAGGTTGGCGACCACTGCAGCAGGCAAAGAAAATGTTAGCACATCTACAGATACACCCCACAGACTTGTAAATTATGTAGAAAAACACAAAAAAGCACTCCCTAGATTTCAGAGAAAAGCATATAGAGCAATCAGCTCCCAAACGGTGGTGTGCGGACCACTAGTGGTCCACGAGAAAATTTTAGTGGTCCGTGGCTCTGAACAGCGCCCCCCCCCCGAGCGGGGTAAGAAGAACGACCCTGCTGGCGGGGCGCATCGGCCAGAGCCGCAGACCACATCCCCCGTACAAATCCCTGGCTCAGGGAAGTGGGTGGGTTATCTCTGCACACAATCTGCCCACTCTCTCATCCCAAGCTCAGATCTGCGATGGCAAAGTAGGTGGGTTATGGCATCATGATGTCACTATGGGGTGTCACTATCTCGCTCCCGGAGCCAGTAATTTTAATGGTCCCCCGGACCAAAAAGGTTGGCGACCACTGCCGTAGGGAAAGAAAATGTTAGCACACCTACAGATACACCTCACAGACTTGTAAATTATGTAGAAAAACACAAAAAAGCACTCCCTAGATTTCAGAGAAAAGCATATAGAGCAATCAGCTCTTGTTTTATCATTAGAAACTATCAAACATACCAAATCACTTTGTAAGAGCCAGAGCTCCGGCAACAATATACTGGATCTGTCTTTAATTGATCTGAACTCAGGACCAAGGATCATGTGGACTCTGACTTAAGTATTCTTTCCCTTTAAAACCTATTTGTTCCTATAGGGAAACCTACTCGGATGACAGCTTTGTCTTCTGCGGGGAATTGTTGGCACTTTGTAGTAAAGTCTATTCACTGCATCTCTGGGACAGGGTAAAAAGAATGTTCTCCCCAACAGAATGGAAACAGCAAATAATAAGCTGAGATGCATTATAACTTTATTCTACTTTGTTAGTCTAATACGCCCCCAGTTCTTACTTTTTGATTTTGTGATATTTATTTTGTACATTTTTAGGAAACACTTGTTAAACCCGTAATAGTATTTTTTCATAATATTTTTAAAACACAGATAAGTTCCAAACAGTAACAATAAAATTGAGGAGACTGTTTTGTTATATAATGCAAAATCTGGTTGAACTAAGTACAAGATCCTTCTCTGCTGGGAATGTTGTTATGGAAAAAGCAGTCAGTCACTGAATGGCTGATTTTTTATATTAAGCTATTGATCTGTGCCTATGACCAATTTGGTCTGGGTTTTAACATTGACCTTGAGGTGAAAGGTTCTATATACAGTGCGACCAGAAGGGACCATCTGTTCCAATAAATGTTAATGGATCCAAAAATGTAAACCATGTATAGTAGGAAAAATCTTTATGGCTGTCTAAACCAAACTGTCTACATGGAAAAATATTAAATGAATATCTTTACTAATAGGTAATGTTGCCTTGTAAATAGTGAGCAGCTGATAAAAAAGATACATTTGTTAGTTTAACGAAATAAACTATTGTTACATATTGCTTAAAGATATATAGGAGAAACTCATATGTGGGTATATACTGGCACCATTTTTCTTGGCAAACAGGTGCATAGCCGTGCATAAAATGTCATAAATGTTGAAATACCAGGGTAAGATTAACATTTATCTAACATTTATCTAAACCTTCTGTCGAGAATAAATGTAATGCATTTTTAAAACAAATGTAGTCAGCAATAGAGCTACAAATACATAACTAATATTAGATGACTTTGACATGTTCCATCAATTATTGGAATAATTTGGTTATTAATATTAAAAGCAATAAACAGCTTTGGGGGATCAAATCCACATGAAGATTTCTAAATAGTAGTTTTCTTCTTATTTAAAGCCCAAATTTAGGTTTAGTTAGATTTAGAAAAATTATATTTTATATTGCTGTTCATGATCCTGGTAAAAGGTTTCAACTCACTTTCTGTGCATATGGCAGTTGATGTATGTATGGTAACATGATAGAGGCTCATCACCAAGAAATCAATGCAACCTGGGAAGTGTAGCTATGGGGTTTTAGTGATGCTTTTGATTTAGGCATTTTTTTTATATAAGGTGATTATAGTTATATTAGTACACTTGCAACAATACCAGAAATATAACAATAACAGTTACATTTTTAGAAGTTTTCAACTTCTCAGTTTGTGCAGTACGGATACACAAAAGTTGAGCAGAATGGTAAATGGTCTAGATCAGCGGTCGCCAACTTTGGGGGTCTGCGGCTCTGGTCAGTGCATCCCAGAGCGACGTCAGAAGAAGGACCCCGAGGGGCCGCACAGGTAAGAACTGCGGACCACGTCTCCAGTACAGTTCCTACACTTAGGGAGGTGGGCAGGCTGTGTCCCTACACACAACCGGCCCACTCTACCATTGCAGGCTCAGATCTGCAATGGGATAGTGGGGGGTTATATCATAATGACGTCACTCCGGGGGAGGTTTCTCCTCCTTTGAGTGATACATGGCTCCCTGCGCATGCACGGTCGGGAGCCGGTGATTTTAGTGGTCCATGGACCCGAAAAGGTTGGCGACCGCTGGTCTAGATGATCAACAATCTCTGCAAAAAAAAGTCACTAGCACTTACTTTCAATAAAAATTAGAACATTTGTCAGATATGGGGCAGAAAAGTGGGTTTTGAAATGAAAATGGAAATGAAAAAACTATGGTCCACATTCGGTCTATTATCTCTTGTGTCAAACAAAAATTATCATTTGTAGTTCAATAGTTTTCCTTTCCTCTAGTATATTCAAAATTTCCTTTAAAAACTTTGATGTCTTCTATAATATTGTGGTCTGGCTGTGAAAAACTTGTGTTCCTTTTTATGTTTCTGTGTACCTTCTTTTTAGTCTGTTTTTCCTATACTGTTTTTCCAATATAGCCTTCTTGGATACATATGTTGCATTGATTGAGGTACACCACATTACTACAGCAACAACTGTATGAGCCAGTATTACAGAAGGTTCCTGTGTTTTGTGTTTGTATTGCCTTTTAATTTGATTGATGTGGCTGCACATTTTACAGCATTTATTTTTCATTGCCATTCTGGAAATTGGACCATCTGTTCCCAGAAGGTACTGAAAAGTCATACTGACCATCAAAAGAGTAGTGTATGTACAAGTCCCGCTGCTTTCAACCAAGAACCAGAGTGTACTGTGTTACTGGACTAATGGTTAGTCTATGCTTACTATTACCATGAATATATGTGCCAAAGTATGAGCACCCCCAACTCACCCTAAACTCTTAAAAAGTAAAAATAAGTAAATATACAGTATAATATTTGCTTGCATCATATTTTTTTATGCCTCCCTTTTTACCTAAGTGGCACATCTAATAAAGAAAATGCTGGGGTAGTCTTACTTTTGTTGACAATAGCCTGGAGGTGAGTGTGTGTGATAATAGGCGCAGGGGCCCAATAATTAAAAAAAAAAGAATTTAAACACCAAGGTGAATTATTGCCTTGCAATGGATAATTAAATTAGGTGACAGTGGTGAAAATTTACTTTCCGAACAATACCTAAACACATGCAAGGGAATCTAAAAAACATGGGATTTTTCCTTGCATGAGATTGGATGGCTAAAGTCTTCAGATCTTCAAATAAGCTCAGAGAATTATCTCTTGCAAGGGAACAATTCACTTTACCATGTGCAGATACTATATTCCTTTAGTAAACCAACTCTTTTGTGTGATATCATAACTTAGTAAATGTTTATTCTTTTTCTGATAAATATACCAGGAAGAAGTAATAAAAAAAAAAAACTGAAGTTTTCCTTGTGTACCATTTACCCAAAATAAATAAAGAATACATCAAATAGTAAGCAAATGTGTAATACAAGTTACAACAATTCATAATTGAACAAATAGTATTTGCTGTTAGATAATTACCGTTCATATGTCTAATATCTGTTTTATATATCTTTTCAAAAGTTACATTTTCACCCAGGATTTTATTTTTTTAAAGCGATTTAAATATGTGAATCTTGGGGTAAGTAGAGTAAATCTTGTAAAAAAACAAAAAAAAATGGTAAATCGATCACAATGCTATTTAAATAGGATTGCTATTGCAAATGATATTGCATTCTAAAAATGACCACAAAACTTTGATTTATGAGATGTGATAAAATGTAAACAAAAATATGAGTTTTATTATGAAAGTAAAAAAATAAATGTTACTTTGTCATTCCAAATTTGGGGTTTTGTCTTAGGAAATGTTTTGCACATGGTCTGCACAGACTCACCATTTAGTGCGGTTATATTCCATAGCTATTCAGCGCTCATGTCATCTATCATATTTCATATGTGCCTGTATTGATGGATACATTGTCTCTACAGTCCATTACCTCTTTCCTTTAAATGAAATCTGGAACAAAATTCTGCCTACCTGCATGCATTTTTCCTACCAAAAGGCAACACCTCATTACCTATACAATTGTAGAATTTAATTACATGCTAGAATTATGTATCCTTCAGTCTTCTCTTTTGGCAGTATTATTTAATGGAGAATTTTGCCAAGGAATTCATCCAGACGTTTTCCTTTCCTTGACTATTTTTAATGGAAAATTTTGTGGGGATATAACATCAAATTAAAATTTGAGAGATACTATGGACACTCACACATAAAAACATGGGGTTTAAAAATAGGCTTCTTTAAAGCTGTTCAGAAACTCCAGATCTACAAGGAATTTTTATAAAATGAGATCCAAAACCAGCCCACGCAGGACTTCTTTTATTGCACCTTTGGAAAACCAGTGTACAGATTGGTGGAAGGTGTCGAGTGTTGGATGCAAGCCTGCCCATTTTTTACTTCAACTGACCTCCAAGACATAATTGGCTCCCGCTGACCGCCATTGAAGCACCATATTTTACTTTAACCAACACCTATGTAGGGGCAATTTTTACTCGTACTCACCACTAATGTAAGATCATTTTTACTCATATTACTCCAATGTGGCCCAGTGACTACAGAGTCATTTATAAAATAATAGGAAGTCCTAAAGAAAATCATTTATAGTTACCCTTCCGAACAACCCATGAGGGAATGTTTAAAGGAATGTTTGATTCTCTGTTTTATAAATAGATGCCTCACAGTTGTGTGAATACCTTCCAATATTGTATTTACTTTTTCTGGATTGTATGTCACTCCATAGGGGCAATATCTGCATGTGCTGGGGGTAGATATTTAACCTATACAGAATGGTTGAATACCCATACCAGCCAGGAAACAAGTAAAGCTTTAGCACATGATCCACTGGTGAGATAAGTATACAGAATATTGTTTACAGAAATAAACCTTTTTTTTAAATGAATTGACTTTGTGATACATGGGTCTCATTATACCAAACCTGTGCATTGCATAATATATTTACCATTCTCTATTGCCCTGTACACTGGAGAAAAAAAACAGCCCTGTGTATGTTCTAGGTCCATGTTTCTAGTCCATAAATCTACTCAGTAATCTATTCACTCCCAGCAATGTCACATGGACAGAAGGAAAGGTGATTACTTGTTGGTGAAGATGCCGGGTGGGGGGTAAATAACTCTTCATAAACAAAGCACAGATGTGCTTTTAGTTCATCTAATAAATCTCACATATTATGTTGCTAAAATGTTAATTTTCCTTTAAAGAAACATTGGTTATTCAGTTTTTATGATTGAGGTCAAAATATAGCCATCTCAAAAAATCAGAGCTGATTATGTATTATGAATTTGTTCGCTTACAGAATGGAAATTTTACCTAGCTTAGTGATTCTGGTGAAACTTTGCTATTTTCAAACATCCAATAGAACAAACAAAACAGTTTTTATTCTTTAATTTATTTTGTGTGCAAATGAGGGTATCTTGCAAAGTGAATTTGCAACACAGGTAAGAACTTTCCCTTCCAAAGTTATAACTTACTTTATTCAGTGAACAGCCTAGGTCTATAGGTAAAAATTATTTCTCAATACAATATTTGGTTTGAGTTTTTGGCATACAAAGCCTCTTTGTCGTAAGCCAAAACCATCACTTCCACAGCTTATGTTTGTGTGGTGTGCTTTAAATTATTATAAGTTAGGGATTTTTTTCAATGCAAAATATATTTAGAATATGTACAATTCTTTACTTGAAAGTTCCCTTTTGTGACAGAGGTCACACTTACTAGGTTAAGAATTACAAAAAAAAATTCCCTATGACTGGTGCGCTTAGTCATAGAACTTCTGCTTTTTCTGAAATCTAGAAATTAGCTTAACATTAAGTTTCCGATTTACTTGCTAAAGTAGCAAGTAAATGTAGTCAAGGATTTTGCTTAACCCATATTGGAAAAACACACCTGCCCTGAAACCCTTTGGAATAGTTAGTATATTTCAGAAAAATAAGTGCCATAGATAAATGTTGCAATTTTGGAAGATTTATGGTTCAACCTATGCTTTTTGCAAAGAAAAAAAATTATAAACAAGAACATTTTGTTTTTTAGTTTTTGGATACGATGAAGTACCCATAGCTATAACAGCCCACCTGCTTTGGTTGTCTGCTGTCTCCATTCTAGAAGAGCTGCAGTCACAGGATCATGCTAGTCACAAATCTCTCCCTACCCATCTGTGAGTGAATTGATTGACTTCAGAGCTTACGGTCTTCCTAGCTATCACTTTGATATTAAACCTGTACGTCTAATTCATTGTATTTTTAAGGCTAAAAAAATTTTCTCAGCAAAATGTTTGTGATAAGACATTTGGGTCTTGTAATTTTGTCATAAAATAATTAGTTTAAAGATGTTTGTAGAGAAGTGTTTCTCAAACTTTTTACCCTGGAGGAACCCTTGAAATACATTTTGAGTCACTGGGATTCCCTGATAAAATGAATTGATTGAGGGTTAGTGGGAAGAATGCCCCCATTATGGTGACAGGAAGGGATGTCAAAATGCCACCCTAGACAGCTAAAAAGATTACTGGTGTCCACCTACTGGCTCTACAGGATGGCATTGAACCTATAACTATCCAGCCAAAGTTTAAGGAATCTCTTAAAACAACCAGAGGAACCCAAGGGTTCCACAGAACTATGATTGAGAATGACTGCTAAATTCTAATTGTACATGGAAGTTCTAAATATTATGTTAAAATATACAATTTTTGTTTACTAAAGTACAATGTTTGGCACTTGCTGGTCAGTGTAGTTTAGTTTTATTCCTAGGTTCCATAGATAAAGGTTGCTAGGGAGTCCTATCAATCTTTTGCCATGGGGCCCCAAAAATTGTAGGTATACCGCTGTTTGAATACAATATGGAAGAGATAAATCGTCTGTTAGTCTATTTATTTGCTGTCTGTGTTCCATTATGGAAGACCTTCCTGTCCTGGAGACAAACTAGGATGTGCAGGGAATTCACTGGAACAAGTGTCAATATTATATTATTTATACTTATCACTTGTTTTGGTGGCAACTATAAAATATGGATTTTACCACCTTTTGTCTTATTCAAAAAAAAGTTTGGCTTTACATAAACTTTAAAGCAGGGCTAAAGATGCAGCATACCCCAGGGTTTCGCCAATCTGCAGGTAAACAATAGCAAGTGTACAATACTTATATAATATTGCAGAAGTATATATATATATATATTCCCATATGCTATGTACACAGTTAGATAGGACATTACAAGTAGCAGAGTTAGCTTCTTTGGTTTAGGAGAAAAGAGGACAAGAGTATCTCGTTTAAATGTATGTAGTCCTGTATAAATCAATCTGCCACAAATCATAAAAAGGATCCCTTATCTGGAAAGCTTCTGGTTCCAAGAATTCTGGTTAACAGATCCCTTACCTGTCTTAAAATTATTAGCTGACTTTGTGTTCTTTACTTGTAACTGGAGATAGAAATCCTCTTTACTGTACATATATTGGTTCCAAAATTTCTGTTTCCTGTACTAATGGCACTTTTCATTGAAACAGGAAAAACACTGAGGTGTATGGCTGCACCTAGTCCAAGAAAAACACAGGCGCCACATCTGAATGTGTAGTGATGTGGAGCTGCTAATATTGCACTGGAAGGGAGTAGCTTGGTGCTGGAGTGAAAATTACATTTTGGATGTTGGCAACTATTCACATTCTTGCAATGAAAGCAGAAAGACACTAACTAAGTTCCAGCATCATGTCTGCGGATTGGCAACGGGAAACTGTGGGGACTGGGAATGTATGCCAAGAGAGGATTATAACTTTTACAAGATCGAAATATAACTTTAATTAAAATTCAGTAATATAGCACTTTTTGGTGAGAATTTTTTTTTTATGCTTTTAATTTTTCTTTTTTAACCTTCAAGAGCTTTTTGTTGAATATGTGGTGACACTAAATATTATATTTTTTTTTGTAAAAGAGTATATGATTAGATTAATAAACAATATATTGTACATGCAGAAATGACCTACAATTATTAAGACGTGTCTGTAATATGGCACCCCAATGCACTTTGCTGACAGATATGTATTCAAATGAAATGTTAACACGTGACATAACCTGTGTGTTAAACGCACACGTTAAAAATGTAAATGGGGTTTATTGTATACGGTGATGAAAGTATGGATGCCGATATAGCAGACCTTCCTGGTATGATGATAGACTGACCCAGAACAAATATAGAGATCAGGAATGCCCGTCTTTAAATAATTAGGGTCAGCATATAAGTTAGGCAACACTAGAGGACAGCAATGGCAGCCTCCAAGTTTTTCTTTTGACAAGTTTCCTTTAACTGTTGGAGTCCCAACCTGCACTATATATATATTAGATTAATTCCAGATTAATTCCTAACCTTTCTGATGAAACTACTTACACAAAAAAGTAACACAAAAAAAAAATAATAATAATACAGTTTGCAGTACCATGTTAACAAAACATTTGTACTATACCCTATACCCTTCCCCATCAGGTTGCAGCTAGGTAAGAAAAATCTTTTTAAAGGATTTTTGCTCACTTAAGACAAATGGGACAGATTGATATACATTACCACAGCATCTACGCTGGGAGTAGCAATGGAATGGAAAATTGAAAGTGCATGGTTACACTTGACAGGGGGTCAGACCAGACAGATCATTCATATCAATAGTTGCATGATTTGTGGTAAGATCTTTATTCGTGGTAAATTTTAAGGTTATAAGGTATACTATTAGTTGATGTAAAATAGCCGCAATAAAGTGCACTTATGAGGAACTTCTGGCCTCGCTACCATCCATCCCTCTGAGACCCTTTTCCTTGCCATGTTCCTAAAGGCAGACTTGTCTTTTTGGCTGACATTGTGGCTCCAACAGACCTCAGTAATCCAATAACACACATGACCTCCAGTTATTAGCAGCTTTCCAATCAAACACACTTCAAATTCCTCTTGGGAGTATAAGAGCCCTGACTGTAGCATTTAAGGTCTGATACCAGAAGGCACATACACGTGATTGTGGTAGCAGAGTGTTTGAACTGAGTATATGTTTTAACACTAAAAGGGTGAGCTCTGTGTATTTAGGTCAAGTATATGTACAGACATTGTGGTCTACTTAGTATGATCTTCCTGCCAGGGATCAAACTATTCATTTCAATTATGAAATAGGAAGTTCATCAGAAAAAAAACTTCTGCACATTCTTTTCTACAATTGGATTTTATTGTGAAGCAAAACACTTAAATGATTCTGCTTTGATTGGAGCCACCGTTATGCAATAACTTAAAGAAAAGGTTTAGTTTCATGCTTTAGTTTGTATTTTTACTAGCCCATGATTTATGAGCCAAGTACACTGCTGAGGTGCAATAATGCATTTGTATGTGTTATTAGCTGACAATCCAACTCAATAGACCAATTAACACATATGACCCTTCTTCCAATGCACCACATCATCCCAAACTAGCAAAGGTTATAACATATGAACATAATGTTAAAGAAAGTTATCATGCTTGGTATGGCACTTGTGCATGTTGTGTCTCTTATCTGGCAATGGTAAAAATGTATGTATTGTATGCTGTTGACAGTTAATACATACATGGTTGGAAGTTCTTGCTATTGGCAGGAAAAAAGGCAGACTGATAAAGTTTCTGCAGCCACCATATAAAGTGGGACTTAATTGGAGAAATCAGGCTAAACATCGCTAACAAACAAGTTGTACAGATCCTAGTTATTGGTGAAGATCCCCATCTTTCTTATTCTTTAACCACATCCATATTCACAAATATACTACTAACCTACATTCAACCTTTTGACACATTTAGGAAAGGAAATGTTGTTTTCCACATACAGAGAGGTTGGACAGGAGTGATGTTGGATATGTTATAATGCAGTTCCATTTTTTGTTTCTGAATATTTTCCAGCTGCAGAAATATGAAATTTGATGACGGTATACACACAAAGACATCAGAAGATTTAAGTTTTTTTGCCAATAATGCATACTCACAGCATTTCGTAAGTCCAACCTTAGGAAAGTTTTTTGCATCCCTGCAAAGCAAATCAGCCTTTTAAAACCATTCTGTGTATAAATGTTTGTATATAGTAAAAGAAAATAATTTTTCTTTTCCCACATATTTGCATAGTTCTGAACAGAAAAAAAAAATGGTCTCACAAGAGAGATAAAAAATAGTGTGAAATAAGAACACTGAATTTACCTATTAAAATGTATAAATGAAGGATTTTTCAATCTGTTTTATTTTTTTTTTGTAAAAGCATATGGGAGTATACTATTAACATGTGAAAGGATTCCCAGGGGTGCACTTGGTCACCAAAAATTAGAATACAAAATGGATATAGGTAATGTTCAATATTTATCTAAAAAAACTTTTTGTTTACATTGTATCATAATAAGTAAAGAAAATCTGCACAGAATCATAAAACATTCCCTTTCAATAAGAGTTTCAGACAAATACAGAAATTATATTTTGCACTTATACTTGTGTGTACTCATTGGCTGATGGAATAAATAATGGTTGGGTAAATGTTAAGGCTCATTTATTTTGATGGTGATGGGCATGACTGCAAGAAAAATGTTGCAAAAATGTCAACACTGTTAGTATGTTTAAAAAAGTAGCAATCAGGTGACATGATCATTGCTTTTTTAAATGAATGCCAGTTTATGAATACAGGGGAGATCACTACTATTTACCAGTGGTTTTAGTACTTCCACTGAATTTATAATAGTTATAATTACTTTACCAATCACCAGATAGCTTTTACCTCTGAGGCAAGAACCATAGGCTATGGTGGAGGTCAGTACTGTATGTTTCAAAAGTTTTAAAAATTCAATTGCCACTTTGTGATAGCCACTTTAGGCTAATACAGTATGGCCACTAAAGTACTTTTCACCACTCTAAAGAATACTCATCACCCATTTATACATGCAGCATTATAAATGTAGAGGTCAAAATTGAAAACATGCCGTACAATTAAATGAAGTAATATAATAAACAGTATTATGAATTAATATATTACAACAATATATACTGATTTTATGCTGAAATCATTGTTCTTCCAGCTATTATAAGGTTTGTGATTATATATTACCAATGCTCTTTGTGTACAGTGGAAAAAGTTTGTGCTGCCATGAGAGTATCAGCTGATAGATGCATATTGTAAGAGGGTACCTTTAATATTTTATAATATCACTGTTACCTTAAAAATGTTCTTAAGTTCAAAACAGGTCACTATACTTTTGTTAATAGTTCCAACATTAATTTTGATAATATATAACACTATGCTGACTGTGTTGTCATTGATTGCAGAGCTCTACCCACAATTAGAAATGCGATCTTTAAAATAATTATATTAAAAACATTTTTTTTTCTTGACAGGGTTGTTGAACATGGCATCATTTGTGGTGTTATCAGTACTTATATTGATCTAGTTGCGCTTCCTAATTACTCGCAGTACATTTTGTGTCAGAGAGGCAAAGAGGTATCCAAAAAAAGGTCTGTTTTTCTGTAAAGTACTAAATTGAAACCTGTTGTTAGATACAGAATTACTCTCCAAATATTATTTCTTCCAACATAATAGGTCAATGTGACCTGCCTCTGATGTAGTGTGGTTTTGCTACAAAAATATCACTTTAACCAAACATACCATGCTTTCTTACTGACTTACCTAAGGATAAGCGCCAATACAGATGAAATGCATTCATTTTGTACATAGTTCTTGCCCACTGATTAACATTAATTTAAATTCTTGTGTTCATTATGGTATAATTTGATAATAAAAGTGAACTTTACCCAAAAGTATTGATTCAGCTTTGTGTGGACATCATAGGGGGTTAGTTTATGGCTTTCATAAAAAAAAACTTCCATTTAGTAATATGTGCCCCTGCTTATCACAAAATGATCACACAATATTTGCATTCTCTTAATGTGAGACTCTCCAGTTATTTATTTGGGCTATGGTTTTGAGAACACATCAAAGAAATGCAATACAATAGCACAGCAGTATGATAAGACAGGAGAATTTTGTCACAGAAGTCACCCTGAAGTCTGAGAAAAATATAAGCTTACATGTAATACATTTTGCAATCACCAACTTTGTTGTGGAGGTTTTTATTTGCCAATCCACTCAAATTATTTCACTAAAACATAATTTGTTTCATTGTTTCCAGCTCTAAGGTATGCGATTATATGTACTTGGTTAAAGGTTTAATTTACTAATATTAGGAAGTACTTTATGCGTTCTTGTACATTCCATGAATTGGTTTTTTGACTACCTTTAGGGTTTCTGGTGCAATTTCTCTACCAGCTCTGCTTTGGTACAGTTTAAAATTGGTATAACATTTGCAAAAGCACATAGTTGTACAATCTTGTTCTTAAAAAAGACCTAGTTTTACTATGATACATAAGTTTTCCTTTGATAGCAAGAGTAAACAAAACCATTGAAACTGCAACCATTGAAATTCCATATCTACAGTATATTGAAAAATCCTGTAAGGTCTCCATAAACTAGTAGCAGCTTTAGATCCAGCAAGGATGATTTTAATTAAGTGTATCGACTTCTGGCAAATGCCTAGAGTTAAACCGCATACACGCTTCCATTTATAGTCGTTGGAAAGGATCTTTCACGATCCTTTCCAACGACTATGCACTGCAAGATGCATTAACGAGTGCTATACATACAGCACCGCTCTGCTCTATGGAGAGGGGAAGGGGAGAACAACAGAGTAGCACCCCGCTGTGCGCTCTCCCCCTTTACATTACGATCGTTCGAAGTTGTACTGAACACCCGATATCGACCGGCCCTGAGCTGATTATCGGGCGAGAACCATTGGAAGTATGTACCTAGCTTTACCAATTGTTGGAGCATCTTCTTCCTTTTTTGTTGTTGTCAAAGACCTGTTTAAAGTTGATGTATATTCTATAGACCTATATATACTCTATATGTGGGTCTTTAAATTTGTTCCTATGTGTAATGATATAATCTAAGGTAGATCAGTTTAGTCTAAATCCACTTTGATACTCCCCAAGGATTTGCTCAAAGTATACTTCAAGTCTTTCATTACTGAAACTGGAAAATATTTTATACATGATGTTTGGAAATTTCCTAGCTTTCTTCTTCATGTTGTAGAATATCATTAAGTTTCTCCTGGTATTCTTGTTTTTTTATTGTCATTTATTAGTATTCTTATTTTTCTCAGTTTTAAAATGTCCTATTTTTACACTGTTCACCATTGAAATGTCTAAATCTGTTTTTACAAGATAGAGTCACAGTTTGTACCTCTGTATGATCATACACCTTCTATGGAGGCTGCAGTAAGTTTTCAATACCAGGACAAACTCAATTTGATTACTTTCAGCAGAGCCTTTGTGGATAGCTCTATGATGGAACAAGTACTGGCTATTCTTCAGGTTATTTAGTTTGGCTAGTTGGATAAGCCTCTTGGCACCGTAATTGATTTCTCCATGTAGGCTATATTTTCCAATGACATCTTAGTATACTATTTGTCAACCTTGGTGTGTTAGTCACCTAGTAGGGGACATTTTTCTCAAGATGTTATCGGATTCCTGTTGAAGGACATCATAAAACTGTTGAATTACTAACTTGAAGGTGAGAGTCAGAATTGGGTAGGAAAGGTCAAGTGATGCATAACTAGTTTCACCCTCATGTGTTGTACATCACTATACATTTGAACCCCAGTTAACACAAAAAGCATAAAAAACTCTATTTACTGGAAGTTTTTAGTCTGCCTTTTCATTATAACTGCATAAAAAAGAACAATTCAAAATTTCCTAGGAGATAATGGCCATCAGTACTATACATCCCTAGATATGGGAAAGACACACAAAATCTACATGCCGATTTGTCATCTGCAGTTTCCTCCAAGTGGTCAACGATGCACTGCCAACTTCTCTTCCCTTCTCTACTCTTCTCTATTATACTATACCAAGCCATACCATGAGTTCTAGTAAGCTCTCTAACAAGGGTCAAACTTTAACAATAATAAAGACAACAAGCCACACTGGGAAATCCTTAGGGAGATTAAGGACATTTCATTACCAGCGCCTTCTACAATCATATTCAGTATATTTGCAAAAAAAGTATTGACTGTTATAATAACTCAAAATATGTAGTAACTAAAAATACACTACAGAAACCCATGAAAAAAGAAAGATATAATGTAGTTTTAATGTTAATCAGAGCCTAAATGAGTAAAATTTAGTTTACTAGAGCACTGTGGTAACTCAGTGGTACAACACTGGTTTAACTCAGTGTTTCATCAGCTTCAGTCTCTGTCATTTTCAGTCTACAAGGACTTGCTTCAACAGCAACAGCTTATCATTACTTTGGTCTATCTTCCCCATATCAAACACTTTGTGAATCAAAAAATCACGGTATGGGACTTTATAGGCCAATCAATAAAAATTTAGCAGAGGACTGTGCGGACAAAACTTAGATCAGCATGTGAGTAAATAAACGAGGCGACCTTTGTGGGGAATGTAAAATGAAGAGAAGTTATGGGAAGGACAGGTCCTCTATGGTGAATATATGCAGCTTTAATGAAACAAAATTGATAGGGCGTTTTCCATGGTGAACATATACGGCTACTATGAAACTAATTTGATGTTGATAAAAAGGACCTCTGCAAATAATGCAATAAATAGTTGGAAGGACATCATACATTGCTACTTCTGTCCATTACCACCTATCATAGGTGAGACCTTAAGTGCGTCAAACACCAGATATTCCTGTTTTGGTCCTGAGGAAGCGGAATTTATCCATGAAACCCATAGATACCAAGAGGGAGCACCCTAACTAGGGGTGACCCCAACAAGAATATCATTGGGTTTGCACCTTTTTCATATAAGTTTTATATGTTAGATACAATTTTTATATCTGTTTAATAAAAATGTTATACTTTACTAACAAAACTAGGAAATTTGTATTGATTGCCCTATAAAGTCCCATACTGTGATTTTTTGAGTCACAAAGTGTTTGATGTTTTGTTGGGGATGTGGTCTATAATTATAAAATTGGTTAGATATTACTTGTTTAAAAAACTATCTTCCTAATAGTGACAAAAGTGAAGGGTGATGTTCAATTTAGGTTTTTTTTTTTTATTAATGAACAATATTTAAAAAAACAGACTTATGCTTGGTACATAAACAGACACTTGTCAGCCACATTGTTAGCTACAACTGCTTGTTATTACAGATATAAAATCAGCCAGTCACAAAGCAGCATATCAATGCTTTCACTCATGTAGAAATTGTCAAGACAACCTGCTGAAGTTCAAACTGGGCATCGGAAAGGTGAAGGTATGGTATGTCTGGAGCCTCTTGTAACTCTTTAATGACCAAGACAAACTCTGCAGTTGTTTCTTTTTGCATATCAAAGCCAAGCTTGCTCCAGAAGTTGATAAATGTCTAGGCTCCAAAAAGTTTTTTTTTTTGCTTTGTTTATGATTAACTCACAGTGAGGATTTTATACAATAACTGACACCATGCTGCATAATAATATATTGAGACTAACATCTGTCATATTTGCATTTATTAAAATAATGTACCTGTTCTGACAAGGACAAGGCTCCCCATTCATCACCTCTAGTGCTCTGTGATTGGCTGAGGAAAGGAAAATCCTGATGACGCTTGAGCTAATAGGAAAGAAAAAACCTGATGACGCTTCTCGCTCATCCCTAGTAGCGACCAGGCGCCACTCCTGTCAGCTAAGAATAAGCACCCGAGGCTACAATTTTGACAAGCTCACCAAAATTGGACAACAGAAAATTGGTAATTTTCAATTTCTGCTACAACATTTGGATGAACTTGGTGTCAACCCACCTTGTAGCAACAGTTCAGGCTAGTCGGCCCCTTAGTAACAATATAGCATCAAATAAATGCCTAGCTTAGTATTGTTGCTGAACATGTCCATCTCCTTATGACCTCGGTTATCCTGGGGGATAATGCACCATATCACAAAATTCTGATAATCTCAAACTGGTTTTGTGAATTTGGCAACTAGTTCACTTTACTCAAATGTCACCAGATCTCAGCCCAATAGACCACCTTTAGGACATGCTGGGATGGGACATCATGAATGTGCAGCTGACAAATATGCAGCAACTGTGCGATGCTATCATGACAATATAACCGAAATTCAATGTTTTCAGCACCTTGTTGAGTATTTCTCTAAAGTGACAGGTGAGTGTACATTCCTGATTTTATATTTCAATTTTTAATTGAGGTGTCATAACAAACAATATGTAAAAGTATCAAGTGTCATAAAGTGCTTCACCAATTATTTTAAATTAACCCTTTTATATCACTACTTTTACTGTATACTTTTGAAGATCAGTATTTTACCAAATATGATAGAATGACATGCAGCATGGTAAAAAAGACATACCCCTTGGCGTTGTAGAATGACAGGATCCCTTTAGGATAGCATTTCCTGTCAGCCTGATAATGTACATAAAATACACCTGCAACGTTTCCTTGTCTGCACTTAGCTCTAATAATTGATTTTCCATTTTTGCCCTTTGTGAAATGTGATGACTATTGAACAAATTAAACTTTATTGTGTATATATATAATCTGGGCAGGGAGTGCTGAGCAAAGTAATTACTGAGCACAGCTTACATAAACTTTGTAAATTAGCACCCCCGGATGTCTGCTGTGTCTATCTTTACTATATTTGGTATAATAACCCCAGCTCTAAGCTTGAAAGCTGTGACCAGGGACAGGCAGAAGAAAACATGTGAATAAACCTGTCATCTCCATGATCCCATTCTGCTCACAGCAAAAGCTATAGCTTTTTCTTATTGCATTTTAAATACTTTAATATGAGCGCACTAGAAGAGGCTTCTGCTGCTATGTGCACAGCATATTATCCAAAATGCAATGTCTAGACAAACTCCTACTGTCTGACCATTTATGTATTTCCTAATCCAAATAATTGTGCCAAATTTGGTGACTAAGCACGCAACAGTTCACTTTACACTGTGTCATGAAGGGCTGACAAGGCCCAGGTCACAGTTATAAATTTCTTGCTGGCTACTTTAGCAAGCCTTGGCTCTCATTGCATAAGACAACTCCCAGGAGGTTGCTGGGCTAACTATGATGATGTATACTCTGGATCATCATGAAGTAATTCTAAGACTGTAAAATTCAAAAGCCACAGCTCTGCCGGAGAACAGAGAGCTCTATTATCCTGGAAGCCCCAAGAGTATTTATAAACCGTAAAATGAAGGCTGGAGAAACTTGAGGCAAAGCAAGGTAAACACCGGTGATGTAAAGTCCAGTACACTGTGCTGTCGTCACTTTAAAGGAGGCGCTCGTAGCTGCAGGAAAACTAATAAAGGAGGCTATTTTTCAACTTAACTCTTAGAGCACCCACGTGCAAACTAAAGGACCACAAATATATTACAAATTGATAACAAAAAAATTTAAGAACGATTACTGCTAAGAATGTCAACATTTAAGGAATTACAAGACCTGTGCTAGAACTACTTTCCTTTGAAGAAGAAGATGCCACTTTTAAACGACAAATAAAAACATTAATTTAGATACAAAAAGTAGACAGCTATTAATCGTTGTCTCCTCTTTATTTCTGGATGCAAAACTTGGACAAAAATACTGTTTTATGAAATTTTGGGAACTTGAAAGAGGTAAAGTCTGTCAGTTTTCTGGCCTGGAGGCTCCCTAGACACTGCCCATTCCACACACAGCAGTTGTGCCAAACAGTAAACGTTTGCAACAACAAAATGTGTTAATGTATATTTAAAGCCAAAACTTTTTTTTAGGGTGTGGACTTAATAAAACTATTGTTATCTTTTAGTTGAGTCTATATTGATGGGTTCTGTGCTTGTGTCTGTGGCTGCAGTTTACCATGAGTTTCACATACATTGAAAGTTCCATTTGACCTGCAGTAGACTTTATCCTAGATCAAGCAAGTTTTGCATACCTGTAGACGTGTATAGGAATGTGAAACCTGTCTGAAGCAAACAAATGCCACAAGTTGTCTCTAAACAGCAGGATTTCTTCCTAACCTGTTTCATTAACACCTGTAAAATAATGTTTGTCCTATCATTTTCTGACCCAGTGAAAATGGTCATCAGACAAATAGGGTAAATACATGTGGAGGACCAAAACAAACTTGCCAGGGGTTCTAACCTATTCCCACTCTATTCAAAACTTCAGTATAAATAACCTCCCTCGCTGTATGAATAATGAGGATTTTTAAATGTAAAAGCGTTACATTTAAAAATCCTCATTGTTATATATTTCCCACCCAGTCCTGCCTACCTGCCCAACGGTCCTGCCCTTCAGCCTAAGGCTCGCGAGCCGATGCCCGGCAGGCATCTACTTACCCTGGTCTTGCGTCTCCAACATTCACACGCCGGGGATGCAGATGAGGGCATCTGTGTAGCCTGGCGATGCCCAGTCAGTATGACCAGGGGAAGCAGATGCCGGGCATCGCTAGAGGACGCCATGGACATGGCTGGTGGACACCGCGGGCACTGCTGGAGGACGCCACTGGATCTAATGTAGGAACCAGGTAGTACTTTGTTAATTCTCTGGGAATTCCAACCCAAGGAGGATCGGGGTTACTGATTTTGGCACTGAAAATTAACCCCGAGCCACACTTGGAAATACCACCAGGGAGGTCAAATAAACACTATAACATATTACAGGACTCTCCACTCTGCTATTTTGTTAATTGACATTGGTAAAATAGGTTAGGTATGGTGTGGCTTCCACCCATTCCTATTCCCTTGCTCTGTCCAGAAATCTGTATGGAGCTTGAAGTAAATATTTAGCCACCCCCATTACTGCCCTTTACAGCAGTGAGCAATAAATATGTGATGTGATATTTCCAGTTGTGGTATATGTGTGCAAGGATGCACCAATCTTAATACAAGTTGAAAATCAAAAATCCAGCAACCTCGGGACCTGAGGAGTGTTGGATTTTAGAAAATTTCTGATTTTTTTTTTTTTTACTTACCTCCACGCTTTTGCAGCATCGTGGACACCTGGCACAGTTCCAGGGAGCCGGCAGCAGGGACGTCTCAACGTGTATTTAGTTTAGCAAGCAAGACTTAACAGCTGTTTCTGCAGAACAGTGCCATGAAAACATTGGTGGTCAAACTATGTAATGCAGTCCCTGTATTGAAAATGTGAGTTGATCAAAGAATACTGAGACAAGAACTGAAACAGGACAGGTCATAGTAAATAATAGCCAGCATGACACAAGCAACACCCACCATTTCCCTAGGAGTATGCACTGCTGGGGATATATAAACACTGCATCAACCCCATACTAAACTGCCAGCTAAAACGTCTGCAACATCTTCTGTAAAAAAAATACTCTCCTTTATGTTTATAATTTGGCAGCACATCATCTGCCTACTGAAGCCCTGTAACGTTCAGTTATCCTTTAACCCCCATTTCATGAGGCCACAAAACTCTTATCCTGGCCAATAAAAGTGGGAATATTAGGGCACAGTGTTATGTGTACAGAGCAGGAACAGAGAATAAAGTCTGCACAGATGCTCTGGCAGTTGGATGTTTATATGTGCATGTCAACTCAACATCTGTTTAACATTATGTTTGTTTTAACGCAGAGCTTCTTATTTTGCCACAAATCAGAAAACTGAAGCACACACATCTACATAAATAGAATTGCAGACCTGGCTAAATATGCCTTGTTACAGCCCAATAATAAGATCAAGTTTAGATGTTTTTATTCCAATAAATTTTAGCATCATATAAATACAGACGGAGGTTTAAGTGTTTGTTCTGTTGTACACCACAGTCCAGATGTAACAGCTGAAAGATGATAACCTATTGGTTCTGTTTATGCAATGAGGTAAATGATTACCACTAGCACTGTAATCCTTCAAACCTAAAGCTGAACTCTAGCTATGCACAGCTATGTTTTACGTCCTTGTGCCAATCTAGTGGTAAAATTGTCATAGCCCTGTGCGCCAGGTTAGTGAATGACTTTTCTGCAGCAGTCAGGTAATACAGTTTAGAGCAGCAGAAGGCTAATAAAGTATCCCCTTGCTCCAAATGTATGTCCCTTCTCCCCATGTAAATGCCACATAAAGGACTAAAACACACTGATACCAAAGCAGTTTAATGAACACATAATCTCACCAGGCTTCCTGTGCAGTGGCCAGGACTAAATAAACTACCATGCACCTGTCATCCTGGCCCAGCCAATCAAGATAGCCAAAGTTCGGAACCAAGAAGGGAAGAAGGAAGAAAATGGGGAAGTCCATCACTGGACGGTAATGGGTAATTTTTTAGTATAGGTCCACTTTAGAGACTGAGATATATATAATGAATGTGCTGATCATCCTAGTATTAAATACTTCAATTCAGCTGACTTTTATACACAGCAATTCATTGGGCCTGATTTATTAAAGCTCTCCAAAGCTGGAAAAGATACACTTTCATCAGTAAAGCTGAGTGAACCAGAAAACCTGCAATGGATTTCTTAAAATCATTTGCTATTTGCTAGCAAATGTTTTGAATCCTGCACCAGATCCATTCCTGGTTTGCTGCATACCCAGCTAACCTGAATTGAATCTGGTCCTGAATTTAGAACATTTGCGAGCAAAAAGCAAATTACTTTTAAGAAATCCATTTCAGGTTTTCTTGATCACCCAGCTTTACTGATAAAAGTGTATCTTCTCCAGTATTGGAGAGCTTTATTAAATCAGGCCCCTAGTCTGCTGAATTTACATAGTCAGTGGTGAATATATGAAGCACCACTCCTCTATCCCTACAGCACACAAACTCAGGTAAATGTCCCAAATTTAAAATACGTCTTTTTTGGTCTGGGGAGTTGTAAAAATGTTTGTGAACCTGTTGCAAAGTTTTTACCTGTTGCAATAATGTAATCAGCCAACTGCAGGAGGGAGGAAGCATTTCCTTTCCCCCAATTATTAAACTGCAACATTTACGAGGGGGTGCTGAGAATTTCCTGGCTTTGCTCAGAAAGAAGAGAGCCAGAGTTATGAAATAACACATTTATTCAACATATTCCCCCCTAAGACTGATTCACTTGGTACAGCGTAGTTGCAGTTTAAATAAAAGTCCTTTGGTTGGGCCGCAAACCAGCTCTCAGCAGCATATTTGACATCAGAAACGTCCTCAAAATGTTGCCCCTTCAGTTGTTTCTTCAAATTTGGGAACAGATAATAGCCCGAAGGGGCCAGGTCAGGTGAGTAGGGGGGATGGTGGACCAATTGGTAACCAAGGGTGTTCAATTTGGCAGCCACAACGTTGGACGTGTGTGCAGGTGCATTGCCCTGCAAAAAAAGCATCCATTTGGTCAACTTTTCACGGCTTTTCATCTTAATTGCCTCCCTCAGCTGGTCTAGGAGGTTAGCATAATACTGTCCGGTGATACTGGAGCCCTGAGGTAGGTTGATCACCAACAGAATACCGTCTTTGTCCCAGAAAACGTACGCCATGAGTTTTTTGGCTGATTTCTGCTTTCGGAACTTCTACTGCCGCAGGGACCCGCTGGGGAGCCATTCCTTTGACTGTTCCTTGGTTTCAGAATCATAGATGTGGAGCCAGGTTTCATCCTCACTCACCTAGCCATAAAGTCAGGTGCAGCTTTAAAATGGACCAAAACGGCATTGGATGCTTCATCTCGTTCCTTCTTCTGATCACTGTTCAAACATTTTGGCACCCACTTCACTGAAAGCTTGCACATGTCTAAGATAGTGGTGATAACAAACCCAACATGCTCCCGTGAGATGTCAAGTATCTGGGCTATCTTCTTTGAGGATATTCGCCGGTCCTCAATAATCAGCTCATGAAGAGCATTGCAGGTTGCTGGGTCAGTTGAGGTTGGGGGCGCCAACTGCGGGGCTCATCTTCACCGGTGAAATGCCCAGTCTTGAAACGAGATATCCAGGTTTTGACAGTGCTGTTGGAAAGACACTTCTCCCCCAGTGTTTGTGACATCTCGGTGTGAATGTCCTTTGCTGACTTTCCCTGGAGAATCAAAAACTACGGCCCATAACTCCAACGACGTGAAACTTGCTTGTGCCTCTGCCATCACAGCTTCTCACTGAAAGAAAAAACAGTTTTAGGAATCACAAAGACCTGATATTTGCATGGTTACATACTAAGATATTAGGCTGTCATATGTCCCCATACTCATTTTTCTATTTCATCTGGAAGGGGGCAAAGACAGGAACTTCTCAGCACCCCCTCGTAAACTTTGCAGCAACTCACAAGGTGAGAGGCTGTAGCGAAGCTGATTTGTGTTAGATATTTTTAACACAACCAAGTGCCGCACATTCAACAGGATTTTCATGATTGTGTCATCCTCAAGCTGCAGAAAAAAAAATTTATAAGGCTATGAAATTAAAGGGGCAACTGAAACCTTTCTCAGAAGATTTAAGAGGTGGCCAGAAAGAAAATTGAAAAGATACAGCAATTACTGGTGGTATTTTACAGTTTTCCAGAACTGTGTATTTATACACAATATATAGTGTGTTCCTTTAACAGTGGTTATCCTGAGGTTACTGTGTAAAGTTGCCAAAAGCTGCTTTTCCACAAATCACTGTGCTGCTCCCCATTTTACTATATAGATTTCCTACAGGCATGTAAGTAAAGCTTTCTAATAGTCCTGCTGTGGTGTATTAGATCATAGGTAACCAGATACATGCCCCTACTAACATTGTGCTGAATTATTCTACTGTTTGATGGAAGCCAGTCTACAGCCTGTTTGTAACGGAGCCAGCAGTGGAATCAACATTATATTTTTCTGATGAACTTAAAGATGCATTTGAAACTCACGTTGGCTTTTGTTAGTGCTAAGATGTTTGATAAGTGAAATATTATATGTTTTCAAAAACAGTTCAAATGTTCCACATATAAAATGAAGTCACACCATGAAGGATTTTGTTTTAAAGAAAATGGGAGAATTGCATTGTGTGCTAGCCAGTGCTGCCTGAGTTAGTGGGTGGTTAGATAAATGCACAGGGGCCAGCTATTGCCTTAATATAGTTCATTTTAGTCCAATGTAAGGTGTAATTTGTGAAAATAGTATTCTTAAAAGCAAACGTTGCATAAGACTAAGCATGGAGAAAAACTCTCAAACTAGTGAATGAATATTATGCAGCCCCTGGTGCACTTTTATAGTGCAGTACTAGAGAAAATGACATTATTATGGGATGAAATCTGAGGCCAATGGGTAATTACAGTAGGGAGAATTTAGGCTGCATCACTGAATAAATGGTTTGGGGTTACTTTTTTTTTACCAATGGAAAGCACTAAACTGGGGAAAGCTGGGGAGATTGGACAAACAATAAGAAAGATGATTGTATCCATGAAGTGTCCCTATGCTCCTTAATGTTAAGCTGAATAACATGTTAGTGGTATATAAAAATAGTAAATAGGAACATTATGGTGCTTGTATTTGCATGTTGTGAATGCAGTCAGTTTGTAGAATGTGAAAGTAGTTAGTGTTGGGCTTAATGCTCTTATATATTTATATATATATTACATAATTTATATATTATATGTGTATACGGATAAAAAATATTTTTAAATACTGTATTTCAGTTACAAGGCAGTATTAAAATAAAGGTATTACCTGTTTTTCCCCAGTGGGCTATTTACTGGTAAAATACTCAGATAGCTACTCTCTTTCACTGTGTTACCAGCTGTATTTTATATTATGTTAGTCCTTTAGATATTTAAATTGCAATGACAAACACACATGTTTTATTCTCTGTTTTGCATTGTGTTGAATAGTTAGATTCATTGTAAGGTCCTTTATAGCGGTCTGACCTTTAAATCGGTTTACTTAATTTCCCGTCATGGTGACCATCGTCACTGAACTTAGGAAAACTTTCCCAGAAGGGGCACAGATGGCAAGAAAATGGAAGTTCTAAACTTTTCTCCCATTTTATAAAATGCCAAAATGTAATGGATTTCAGCACAAACATAGTAAGGAGCATCTCTTTCTGTATATTCCAGGTAAGAATTGGCTCACCTGTTCCTGTGACATCAAGAAAATGTCTCTTATTGGGATCTGGAAGCTGCTGAATCCAAACAAGAGTCGTCTAGTGTCAACACAACATTTATTATATTTCTACAACCTAGAGATAAACACAGTGATGAGCAAGTTTATAATCCCAGCAATAGAAAAACTCACATAATAAATGAAACAAAATAAACGCAAAGGACAGGAAATAAAGACAGTAAAACAAAGAATCAGGGTTAAAAATGTTGACCCCCTTTTGTGTTAATTTCCTACTCAAATGACTAGGTTACTTATTTTGTAATGTCTTTTCTGCAGATGACTTAGGACAGATCTTGTATGGTAACTGGGACATTTTCAAATCTGAAGCACTGTGTGACAATGCGTCCAACAATGCAAAAGCAAGCAAATGTATAAATATATTAAAAATTGCTCTCAATATCCCCCCCAAAACAGTTCTTATTTCCAGACCAAAGAGTCTTTACTGCTCTTCTGCTGATAATAGATTAAAGATTTTTATCACTCATCAAACTTCAGCGATTTAAAACATTTTGCATCAATGGTTTTCTGGTATCTCATATATTTGTACCTTTCTTTTTTGCAAGACATTTTTCCTGTTCCTTACCATGCACGATTCATCTTATATTTCCTGTCCTTTGTCCCTCTGCCTGTAACTAAGTCTTAGTTTTTATGCAGAAAAAGACAGACATATTCATCATTTTAATTATATGTCTTCACATATTGCTACGACCCTTGAGAAAAGTAAACTGTGTAAAAAAGAAAAAGTATATATCTTTTTTTTTACTGCCATTCTACTAGATTGTCAGTGCTTCAAGGTTTTTCTATGGCCAGGGTAAAACTGCAAGATGTGAATAAAATGCCATCGTAATAATTTACTAAAAGAGTTTAGCATGTTTACTTAGCAAAATGAATCATCACGCTGTAAGGGATAATAAAGTCAGGAGACTTTAACCATTCAATTCAGTGTGAGCAAAAATGTGCGTTTTTCTTTACATTTCCTTGGTTTTGTTTACAAAATGAAATTCCACTACATTCACAAAGCTTATTCCAAGCAGGGTGCACAGCCTAGTAGTGAAGTAAGGTAGTTCATACATTCGGCCCGATTTATTTATGGTTGCCACGACTGGAGAAGGTATTATCATGGGAGAAACTGGGTGATTCGGCAAGTCTGGAATTGCTTACTGCTAATAATTTGCAAACGTTTTTAATCCTGAACCGAGTCCATTCCAGGTTTGCTGGATCATCCAGGTTCCCCCATGATAGTCTATCTTCTCCAGTCTTGGAGAGCTTTGATAAATCAGGCCAACTGTACACCAACCTCCTTGTTTGTAACCTCTAATGGGCAGGGTCCATTGTATGTATCTGCCAGTCATTTGCAACCCTTTTTAATGTTGGTGTAACAGTGTCACCCACAGTTCAGTAGCTACTGTTTCTGGGTTTAGAGTAGCAGGGCAAGGATGATAGGCAATGTGTTTTGGGAGTAATTCAATAGCTTGACAAAAAAATTACTCTCAAAAAAATTACTTTCCACAAGGTCAAACAGTAGGCAGAAATTGTATTATTTCCGGTGACCCCTTACCTAATCTAATGCTAGTAACCTCATTACGTAGGGAGGGACAAGCATTTGTCTTTTATGGTTAGTAGTGGTTGGTAGTGGTAGTGGTAGTGTGGTTTTGACTAGTATGGGGAAATGTATGCTTTCCGACTAAAATAATAATGCCCAGAAGACTGAATATTTTGATTATTTCATAAACCCAACCATAATGTCCTGCAAGCAGAAAGCATGGGCTCTAGAGACATACATTGGTTTCAACTTTTCTTACAAAAAAAGAGGTTCACATGGCATGGCGGGCGATAAAATGGGTAGAGCCTTACAAAGCATGTAATGTCATGGACAAACACCTAGGACAGCCTAATCTTGAATTATAACCTGGTTGTGGTTCTAAATTATGTATAAAAATAAAAAGAGCATGTTGGATTTTCCTTACAAAATCTTTTCCTTTAATCTGGAGTCATTATAGATCTATATTAACTAGCAAATAATTGCATATTTTTATATCACATAATGACCATACAAAACGGCATGCTAAATATGGATGCTTTGATGTGGAAATCTGTGTTAAAATGCACAATAGGACAATATGAAAACCAGACTTATTTTTTTAAAGGATTAAAATAAAAATGCTAAATATTTATTCCCTCAGGAAAGGAATAAAATCCAGATCTTCATTAAAATGTAGAGATGAAATACATGAAATAATGTCACTTTTTGCCAAAGCCACATGAAAACATAAAGGATAATGCAAGAAAGTTTCCCCACTTGAAAACATTTACAAGAGAAAAACTATGAAACACATAAAAGAGTTGATCTGTCACAGCAGCTTGATTTCTTTTTCTTACAAAATATCATTACTTACACAAAAGATTTACAGCTGGAAAAAGACAAAAGAACCCAATTGAAAGCACTCTGAAAAACCATATACATTTAAGTTCTGTGACTGTTGTGGGCTTGAATGTAAACTATAATAGTTTGGGGTATATATAGGTTTCCCAGAAAAGAATGTGTTTAAAAACAAAAAGTTTTTTTTTTCTTGACAGATATTTAAATATGCTATTTCAGATTATAACCTCAAACAAAGCTGTAAAGAAGAAAGGAAAACGATGCAGATGATTCCTCTTTGACCTTTTTGCATTGTGTAAAATTCAACTTGAACTATAGAGCTCTGTAAATAAACAGCATTTTACAACAAAGAAGCAAAGGTGATAATAGAAAACTTCTAAAAATTGAGCAGCACCCTCTGGAGGTGGTACCTGCCACATAACATGTGGAGCATCCAGTGGCTTTCGGCTTTCAGTAGAGATACTGATTCTCTATACTGTAATGTATGTGACAGTTGTCCTCACTTGATGAACCAATCTATTCCCTTGCATCGGAAGGTAAAGCTAGGTGAACAAAAATACTGCAATGATGTTTATTAATCAAAGGCTTCCATGATACCTTCAGGTGCTTGACCACTGATATACAAATCCTAATACAAAGTAAAGTAAAAATGAGAGAAAACATTTTATTGTTTTCTTTTGAACCAATTTTTATTGTTGTTAAGATGTTAAGAAAAGAAACAGTAAGTGCTGGATTGCATTGTGGGATGTTGAAATGTTTGTTTCCTTTATTTAAATGAAGAAATTACAGTATTAGTATTTATATTCTTTAATTGAATTGCAACAAACTTCTGCAATAAACAGATTACATTACCAAAAAATCATCTTACTCCCCACCACTGCATTCTTTTGAGAAGCTTATTTTGACAGGCACATTGATTTACATTTTGTAGGTTAGTTTGGAATTCCTTTCAGTGACAGTCAGTAGGTATTTCAGATATTCATGAAACCAAGTCAGAAATTAATAAGTAACACGTGTTTGGTAGTTTCTCTGGTCATTAGCAGACACCCATTAAAATGTTTCTTGGCATGACCGTGAGTTAAATCAAACTGTTAGCTGCTGCAAAATAAACACACATTTGGAGGAATATTGATTTGGCCCCAGTAGAAAAAGCCAAGTATAAAAATTCCTTTATTAATGATAATATGTCCAGATTTTACTGGATTAGTAAAGAAATAGATGAGATAAGTTTGAATAAAATGAATAAATATAATGAATTTATTTATTTTAGAGGAATATTAGAAAGTCTGCTCCACATACAAAAAAATTAAATTAAAAAAAAATTGTTTGACATTTTCTACATACAGTATATTGTTTGCTGATAAAAAAGAAATAAGGTTTAGACATAGCACTGGAACTGAACTGGAAGGGCTTCATGTGACCCTCCAGATCGTCCACTGAAACCCTCATGAACCTGTTTACAAATGTCATTAAAGCGGAACCATCATTTAAAAAAAAAACAAAAAAAAAAAGTTGATCCCTCCGCGGTCCTAGACAAGTCAGTCAAGCTCTGTCCCATCTCCCCTCGTCATCCCATTGCAAACTGGATACCGGATGCTACTGTTCTACTTCCTAAATCACCTGATATTGCACTGCACAGGGATAAGATCAGGTGCTGTGATTCAGGAAAATGGTAACTGCGCATGTTTGAGATTGGCACATGCGTGAGAGGAAAGCCGACCCTGTCTGAAAATGGGCATGCACAGGAGGAGCAGCCCACAGACTCATGGGATATGTGACATAACCATTGGGTAACCAACATTTTTAAATACCTTATATAAAAGGGTTACCTAATGTGATAAATATTACTGTTATGTGTGTATTGTTCTTTTGATTCAGTGTCATGCCACTGTTGTACTGTACATAACACTGGTGGGAATTATTGTAGCACTGTGGCCCAACTTGTGTTTTCTCTGTGATTCCAGATATCTACTGGGCCCTTGTGCTTCTGGTTATAATCATGGTTGGAGTTTCAGCAGTGAAATCTGTCAAAGACATTTGCATAGCGCTGAGTAGGGATCTATTAATTTAAATAAAGCAGGAGTCAGCATGTATATATCAGCAGTTGACACATATTAATATTTATACAGTGATACCTCAGCTAACAAAGACAATTTGTTCCAGAATTAGCCAAAATGAAACTAAAATACAGCTCAAAACAGCTTACCGCGGCTTAAGTTTGCTATCGCACATCCACAAATGTATTCGTTAGCTGAGCGGAAAAAAAATCTTTATTAGACAAAAAATTCCTTAGCACTCGTTAGCCGAGGTATCACTGTACAAATTAAACACCATATATATAGCTTTAGGAAAATCCCCAAACCTGTTAAATGAAGGAATTGGTAAATTAATTGTTACAGTTTGCTGTAAACTTTGCTGGAGCTGTAGATGTCTCCAATACAATGTGAGGTAACAGAGTCTAATTTCCTAAATGCAAAGTTGCAAATTAAAGGGTCACTTTATAATGGATAGTACTAGTTGACTTGGGACAACCTATTATAGATAAAAGCATTGGGATAATAATTACGTTTTTTTACCAGTGCAAATTAATCCCACCAGCCATATTTTTATACTTATACTTCAAGTCTAATTCATGGAAAAACAACATGCTTATTTAAAATGTTTTTATTTGAGTTTTTCTTCTAATGTTTTAATGGCTTCCCCTTAGAACTCCCTTCCCCTTTAATGGTGATAATACCATGTTTAAAGTCCTTGCAGCTAACTCAAAAAGTTATTAGTAGTTAGTAGTAAAAAGGCAGTAGTTTTAAAAAACACATTTTGCTGACTATATGCCAACTTCAATTCATGAAAAAAAATCACAACTGTTTAGGGGTTTTGTAATTATTTAAAAAAAAATTCACAACACAATTTCATTGAAATGTTAAAGGAAATAAGCCATTTAATGGCTAATGGTTTAAATACATTTTCTCGCTAGCCACAATTTACATGTGTATATGATACTTAATGTTACGTATGGAATGTGTGATGCTGCCAATACCAAGATATTGGTGTCCATTATTTCTTAGCATCCCCAGCACTGAGAAATGATATCATGCAGTAGGTCAGCCATACTGCTGCATATAACATACATCACTTATTAAAATGGGCTTCATGGGGTTTTTAATGGCAACAAATATGTATGGAAACAATGACTATATTGCTTCCTTGTTCTCTAGATTCATTACTGAAGTCACTTAAAAGCTTACACAAATTACCCCAGAGCAAATGATTTATGTGACCACCAAATCTCAACTAATTGAATCTATAGGTAGGAACCATACATTACGCATTGTTGTATGAATAATACAATTACCAGCCATACAATTACTGAATGATACCTTATTAAACAAAATGTTAAATATTCTTACTTGTAACATGTAATGAAACAAGATATGGGTTCAAGAAGAAGAAACAGTTGTCCATTTGATGTTTTTCATATTTAGGGGTTTGAGCACATGTAGGGATACATTTTCTGCTTATCCAGTCCTGGAAGAGGCAATCATTTTTGCTATTTATTAACATATATGCAATCAAACTTTTCAAAAATGGGTTCATTAACCTTGGTATATAAAATCTAGTGTTTGTCCTTTAATTCCTCTAGTCACAATCTCTGAAGAATGTACATTAACCCCTTGGTGATCAATCAATTTACTTTAACCCTCAGTGATCAGTCTCCAGAGTATAAACATAAACCCCTCAGTGACTTAAGATAAACATATTGAGTAAATTACCATTATTATAAGGCAATGTACTATTATTTCTCAATTTCTCTCTCCCACTATGCAGAAACTAGAACATATAATATTACTCACTTTTACACTTGCAGAAGTGTCAGAATATGTATCTAGTACAGTGCTGGAGCCGGTCCCCTTCCCAAGAAAGCTGCTGCCAGAACCTTGGCTAACATAGTGGAGGAGCAACTGCAGAGCAGGTAGGCCTTTCATTCAGTTTAAGGCGTTGCAAATGATCCAAAATGTATTTTTTTTTAGATTTTTTTAAGATAATGCTTTCTTCACTGGGACTGAAACTTAAAAAAAAAAAAACATAAATACACACCAATGTGTTGTCATGTTAGACCATTATAACACTAACCTGTTATATTTATGTTGATACATATGGGTTGGTGATAGGTCTCCTTAAATATGAGCACTGTATAATTTACTGCTCCTAAGTATCTACGGATCAGTTTACAGTATAGGAAGTATGTGGGCATTAGGAGCGATCTTGCAGAGAGACTGTGCTGTATACATTTTCCTTTCTCTGCTTCCTGCATTACCAATCATTTCAAACTTGTAAGATATGTTAGTGATGATATAGGAAACATCTTTGCTTTGTAGCCTCTTTTAAGAAAAAAAAGAAACAGCAAGTAGTCCTAGCACAAAATGTTACACTTGCTAGTAGTGTCAAATCTTGGCAGCCCCCCTTGGTCTCCCACAAAGTCCTGTTGGACGGAAGGGTAGCAAATTAAAGTGATCCTAAAAGAATGTTTGGGAAGTGGTAGGAGCAGTGCCTGATCAGAATAGCCCAGCATGGGGAGAGTATGCCCCTGTAAGGCTATAGAAAATAGGTTGTAATTTTTCTTTACTATGTGCCCATTGTGCCAATGTTGCATTCACATGAACTGGAAATACCTACTATATATATGTGTGTAAATAAACACCCTCCACTCTTATCTAATCATTGCTCTTAAACCCCAGTAGCACAAAAGTTTTTTTTTTTTTTTTGGAAAAATATGTTGTAGAAATATATTGTTATAGAGTACAGGAAAGTTAAATAAAAGTGAGATTTCATTGTCTGCATGTATGTCTTGCATCACTTACTTAAAAACCAGCGAGTCAACATAATAGTCAAATAAGTAGCATTTTTGGAAACAAAACAGAGGTCAGAATGGCAGCATTCATTTTTGTCAGGTACTTTTTAATTTTGTGTGGTACATATAGTGCATTATAGCACGTAAAAGGTACAGTGTATCCATACTTCTCTGATTCTTTAAAATTAAATGTGCTTTCATTATCAGTGGATTATGTATTGCCTGCCATGTATGCAACCCAATAATAAACAGATGTTAAGGAGGAACTAAACCTTAAAGAAAAAACATTTACAAGCACACAGGTTCTTTATTGCAAAAAGGACAGGTGTTGTCTTCTCTGCAATAAAACAAACCAATGACTCCTCCTAAGGTGAAACAAGTTGGACAAAGCTAAATCCGCAATCAGTACACTTTGATCTGTCATTCTTCTACACTTTGAGTTTCTTGTACGTGATTGGCCATCTTGATTCATTTCCAGCTGCTGGCTATGTCAGGATTGTTTATGGAGCTGTGCAAGTGCAGGTAAGTTTGTTTAATTGCAAAAGAGACATTACCTGTCCCTTCTGCAACAAAGAACCTACCTGATCACAATGTTTTAATATTTAGGTTTAGGGACACTATAAGAATGGGTTAGCACAGAAATATGTAAATGGTAAACATCATCTATTGTCCAAATGAGGATTATATGTTTGTTCCTCCAATATTTTGTACCTTATTATTTTAGCTTTTGAATGAAACGCTCAGAGAACAGTCATGTGCTGGCATTTTCTGTTCTTGTTTGGATTAGGGTTCAAATCAAATTTGACCAAAATATCACAAAAATTATTTTGCTAACACAGTGAGTGATGGGATGATTTAGAGAGAAGGAACTGCTGATTTGTACAGTTGCGTCACTGGGGAGTTTAGTGTTATTGTACTTGTAGGATATTTAGAACTGCAGGCAGCGTCTTTGTAATACAGTATCAAAATAATCCCCATCATACTTATTGCTCATAGTATTAGAATATTTGCAAGTACTACAAATAATACAGTAAGCACTATATCACCCACAAATTTAACTGCATTTATTTCTGCTTTTACTGAGACTGTTATTTTTCCAAACTAAAATGTCTATTGAGAATAATATCATAGGACAAAACAAAAAATATTCAGTATGTTAAAACAAAACGAAAAAAAGAACATACAACAAAAGAAAATAAAAAAATAAATGAAAGGGGTTGGGGTAAAAGAAGGGGTAATAGAGAAGGGAAGCAACTGCATATAATGTAATAACATCCATAGATGCATGAAAAGAAGAGGATAAAATGACTCTATTGACACATTAGGGTAAGCAAATTTAAATCTTTACAAACATTTTCATTTAATTCAACCCAAAACATGTTTATATGTGTCTGAATACTCAAACATAACCCACACAGACCCCGTCTTAATCCCTCCGGATGTGGATCATTGGGCCTGATTTAATAAAGCTTTCCAAGGCTGGTTAGGACTTTCATTGGTGAAGCTGGGTAATCCAGGAAACCTGGAATGGATCTGGTCCAGGATTCAAAACATTTGCTACCAAATTGCAAATGATTTTAAGAAATCCATTCCAGGTTTTCTGTATCACCCAGCTTCACTAATGAAAGTGTATCCTCTTCAACCTTGGAGAGCTTTAATAAAACAGGTTAATTGTGCCCATTGATTATTGGCAATGGCAGCGAACATCTGATCTATTAAAGTACCACTTGTGAAGCTTGTCTGGCATAGCTTACCACTGGGTAAGTATTTTATGTGAATTCTGGAACTGATAAGCACTTATATGCCAAATTACACGCATTTTTCCATTGTGAGTCAGAAAAAGTGATGTACAGAACTTGCTCCTAACTCCTCCTAACTCATGAAGGTCCCTGTGCTCTCATATTATTAGGAGAAAAGTACATTAGTGATGTGGTATGGTCAAGTGGCTTCCTTCTAGACAGCACTGTTTAAATATGGAGAGTGGAGCAGTCAAATCACATTAATCTGAGGGACCAGAAAAAATGCTAAACTTATGGGACTGTTATTTATTTATAGTGCCACTATAAAAAATGTAAAATAGGTAGAGGTAAAATTGTAAAATATGTAGTTATCATTTATAAAGACCTAAAAGAGGGCTGTCATTTTTTATTGTATCAGTTGTTTTCACATCAACTTTGTGTCCCCATTTTGAAAAAACAAAAAAGTATACAGATTAGTTTGCATATATTTCTCATTATATTGTTTGTACAGTTTTAAAAGGGGACTTGTTCTTACAACCCCCCCAGTGTTACCATTGCGGAAAAGAAAATTAAGGGACCCTACTAACTGTAAATTGGAAAAAGTGTCCCTTCCCCACCACCAAATACATTTTACCCTTTTTAAATTAGCACAATGATCCTCAGATATTTGGTAGTCTTTATATGCCATTTTGGTATATTTGGCTGATGTAGTTACTCTCCAGACATCAGAACAAACCCCTCTATTGACTTCAGTGGCATTTGGATTTAGGACATTCAAATTGCAGAAGCTGTAAACCCGGTTAGCCAAATGGCCCACAAAACAAAAAAAAGAACATTCAACTAAAGAAAAGAGAAAAAAATAAAAAAGGGTGGGGGTAAAAAAAGGCGGGATAGAGAAGGAAAGCAACTGCATATAATGTAATACCATTCATGGATGCATGTAAAGAAGAGGATAAAATGACTATTGAACCATCAAGGTAAGCAAATTTCTATCAGAACCAATGGCAGTTTAGTAAGATGTCAGTGCCTGATTGATATATGTAGTGTTTTATATTTCTATATGTTGCTCCTTTCATAAAAAAACATGTCTATCGAATAATCCCTTGTATTTAACTTTTAAAGATGATGTTGGGCATTGTTGGTTTTTTAATTCCATCACACTGTAACTTTTCTCTGACTTTAATGAAAATGAAACTGATAGGAGATTTCTGGGCTACGATCCTCGCATTTACCACCCAATTTCTACCTTTTTCAGTCTGTACCTAAATTCTCTGACTGCATTCTGGATGTTAGTTTCCTACCTAAATATGCTAAAAAGAAAAAAATTTGTTTCAGGCCACTTAATTTTGAAGACAACAAGGGCCCATGCTGTGTCTGTACTCGTAGACATTTTAGAAATACTTCAATTTAGTCTTTCAGTGCAGCTTTTGTGGTATATTATTCCAATCTGTTTATCTTAAGCGATTTGATATGCTGATTTGATCTTCAAGGACAAATCAAGAGTTAAAAACAATAAAAACTGATTAAAAACATCAAAGCGTAAACAGTATATATTGATATAAGACAAAGTGACCTAACAAATGGCACTGTAACCACGAAAGCTGCTGGTATGGGTGGCTCAAACACATTTAAGTTCTAAGAGACTGCTCCTCATTAATCTTTTATAATGGCTTTTGGGAGCCACAGTTCATTTAAACATTTTACATTTTTTACTCATGTACATTCAAGCTGCAATTAAACCTGTCATGGTCTCATAATGAAGACTAATAAAAGCATGGAGCAAGTTCTCATTTTCACTTTGACATGTTATCTGTTTGTTTCCAATGTGATCTCTTATCCAAATCAAAACAAAAAAATAAAATGAAGATTCTTGGTGGTTTTTCAGCCATCAGAAAACATCAAACTGAATACCCGCATTTTTTCATTCAATTGCAGCGACACATCATATTTTTGAAGTACCTAATGCACCTTGTGGAGAAACAGATTTACAGCAATTCTTTGCGCAATTATGGTCGGAACCGTGACTTCTCCTGGAATGTGTTTTGGTCCTATTATGGAATGTGCTGGGGAAAAAAAGAAGGATTTAGTCAACACTGTTATTAAGTGTGTTACTTGAAAAATGTCTTTTCTTTGTCTGAATTGTCTGAATTACAACTTTGAACTAAATGCAACTGATGCATTAAGTTACAATCTCAAAATATGACTTAGAGCCCATATTTAGGACCATCTTGTGTTCCACACCATTTAAATATCTCTGCATTCAGTGCTTCTGGGTGCACTGCAAAACAGCATAATAAACATCTTGGATGTAAAATCAGGATACACTTAAAATATAAATCCTGAGAAGAAGAAAAAGCGCTCAGCCTATTCATTCCTTAGTTTAGTTTCTTGACCGGGTATTCATGACCCATCCACTTAGTCCCTTTCGGCTATGTACACGTGTCAGGAATTCATTTAGTCCCTTACCTCCCTGGCGGTCTGAATAATGAGTATTTTTCAAATGTAAAAGCAGTACATTTAAAATTACTCATTATTTTCAATTTCCTGCCTGGTCCCGTCCTCCAGCACAAGGCTCTTGAACAGATGTCCGGCTGGCACCTGCTTCCCCTGGCCTCGCATCCCCAACATTTACATGCTGGGGATGCAGATACCAGATGCAGATGCAGATTGCTGGAGGATGCTGCTGGCATCGCTGGAGGATGCCGCTGGAATGTGGGCACCAGGTAGGACTTTAAAACTCCCTGGCATTTCCACCCCGAGTGTGGTTCGGGGTTACCGCTTTTGGCACTGAAAAATACGGAAGCTCTCAGGCAGGGCTGACAACACTGCTTGGGATGTTAACATAGTATTGTCAACTAAAGCAGGGTTTTTAAAGGGAAATAGAAAAGCAAAAGAAAATGTTCATGTGTTTCAGAGATAGAGTACAAATGTTTCCTTTACCCAGACATACACTTTGCATAGGGCATCAGCAGAGTGTAAATATACAGATATATGAAAACAGTTCCATAAATTTACTTCCATGAACTATAACTGAGGACTCCATATCTGCAAACAGACACAAGTACAGTAAGTGAAGTCTGTGCCCCTGATTCATCAAACAAAATCGGATTATCGGTCGCGCATTCGTATTAGCGATCCGGAATCGCGCGCGATCGCGCTATTCAACAACCGGAAAAGCTCGCGCACGGAGCCGCGCTTATCCGACAGCTTTTTACTGGCGCGCACTCGAGTCCCGGACCGCGGTAATCCGCGATCGCGGGTCGCGCGTATTATCGCGCTTCCCGCGATCGCGGATTTCAATGATGAATCAGGGGCTATGTCTTTGCTGTCCCATTATGGCACATTACCAGTGCCTCTGTCTGCTTCTAGCATGCTTATTACACATAAAGCCTATAATTAAACTCTGGCCTGTAATCCTCCCGCTGCACAAATTGGGATTTGTTCTATTTCTTAAATGAAGAAAATGTCCTAAAGAAAGAGTTTACAGTATTGTGGTTTATCCATATTGAATCAGAGAGTCTTCTTTAAGTAAATTAGTGTCTGTTTCATTTAAGTAAACAAATAAACTAGCAAGTTCCGATTATAAATGAATTATAACCATGTGTTCCTCCAGTGGTAAACAAAGCCAATCATGTTTTGATATCCCAGACTTTCACGTGTGGAGACCTTGTCACTTCAAAAAGGTAAAGTGTACGTAAAGCCTAAATATTTTCAGTATTGGAATATGTAGTGAAGAGTTCAACCCATGGTTTTTTAATTTCTGCTGTCTGTTGCCTTGTTTGGAGATTTCCTTTTATTTTGTGTCCAGGAAATGGGAACATCTTTACAAAATTATGGTAATCTTTTAGAGCGATCTCTGGAACAGGAGTCCCCATTGGAAGCTTTCCCTTTACCTTTTGTGGTGTTGACAACTCTAATATGTGACAATGGCCGCCATTAAAAATTGGGTGATTCCACATGGGAAAGACCTAGCTAACGAGTCTCCAGCAATGGGCAGTTTTAGAACATCCACATTCTTTGTAAATACACTATGAATGAAACATGCACAAGTCATGATATTAGTCTATTGGATGAAATGATAATGGGTGTCACGAAGACTAAAGCATCTTATGGCAGACTAAAAACTCCTGCAAAAAATAAAAATATCCACAGCTGGTCTTTCAGTATCATCTGAAAGTACGTTTTATGTTGCGTTATATTGTCTTGAAATTTGTGTGCAGGTGTTGATATGTATGGATACAATGCTATGAAACCACCCTGGTTTAGATTACCTGATCATTTGTATAAATCAAAAGTGATTCAACAGACAACCTCCACCAAGGGAAGACGTACAAACAATTAGACTTGTACCTGAAACCTTAATTCATATGTCACGTGGACATGTTATCAGTGGGCACCTTGAAACGCAAACAAAATCCTACAGGGAACAAATATTACCTATGTACATATTACCAAACAGTGAATGAGCTTTAAAACAAGCCCTTACTGACCTTCATAGCTGCGAGCATTCTAAAGCAATCCATCCTCAAAGGTCACGGAAGAAGCACTAAAGTCATTTAAGTCCATCTGTCAACTAATCATTTGATTTGCTTTTAGTCCCCAGAGTAGAGCAAAAAAAAAATACCAAATTTGCCAAGCCTCACAATGGCATGCATCTGCAAAACTACAAATTGTACTTAGGCAATGCTTTAAAGAGTTTAGAATTAACAGTGAATGATGGCCCTGGATTTATTTTTCCCACTCTGGCATGCACAATGATACCTAATATGTGTTGCATAATTGGTGATTATTCATGCATGCATGACCTAGCTGCACAAATCTTTCCTTATGTGTGAGGATGGTAGGGTTACATTTTTACAAACTAATTTTTATATTTTATGTTTTGTTATCATAAGAGGGGTGACAAATTCCCCATATGGTAGTGCTGTGTACTGACAGGTTCTTCTTATATAGAAGTAGCACCACATGATATGGAATTGGTGCTGGGTGGTTTCATAGCTGCCTGAATCCAGCCTTACTAGACTTAAAACTTTAATAAAAAGGAAAAAAAAAACAAATAAAAAATAAAATAATACATTGATAACTACAGGAAACCAAAGAAAATGAACATTTTTGAGAATTTTTACATCTAGATCTGAGTATCCTTGTGTTAGTCAATATTTTCACTATAAATATGAGTTTCAGAAATGCTGGAAATAATTACAAATGTTGCATCATACTAGACAGTTTAGAGCTTGATTTCAATGAGCTCAGCACCCATGGGTGTTCTCTGATTAATCACTATACAAAAGGCAAATTAAGGACTTTAGATTTGGAAGCTGGTGGAAGAAAACATTTAAAGAGAACAATTGTTTAAGTCATGTGAGCAGGTGCAAAAGGGTTTGTCTTTCCAATTAATATTTAATTAGGGCTTCCTTTCATTTGAACAATGAGATTTCACGTGTCAGTTAAGGAAACAATAGTATATTATATTGAAATTTGATATATCACTTCTGGGTTACCTACACACATGCAATAGTGGTGAAATAAATACACCCAGCATGTAATACATGCTAATATGCTACATGCCAAATACATGCCAATTACATTACCTAATTTTCAGTCTGTGTGTCCTGAGTGGGTGATACTGGGTGCATTAAACTTGCAAGGAGCTTAATCCACAATAGTTAGTCACAGCCTTTTGTCTATTATTTCATTGATCACTAAACACAATTCTATTAAAAATGAATAGATCCAGGTCTGCCCACTTTTTTTGATAATGATATTTAAAGATAAATGATATATTGTCTCCCAGATGGCTTGGATTGGGGCCTCTTAGTTATTTTGGGGATATGGGACTCTTCTGTTGATACTTTACCCCTGTTCATGAAACAAAAGAATTGTACACTCACTAGAAGTTACATTTTGGTATACAATTAGACTGCTCCTCCACCTGTTTCCTCCCATTTTTTTTTTGATTCTGTCAATGCATTCTGCAAATTTGGACATTTTCAAAGGATGATCCTATTAGGAGTTGCTTTTCTAGCTGGTGATCCCATGTTGTGCGCCATCACAGTATCAAACACCGTTTTTTCTGTCCAGCAATGTCACTTGACAGGCTAAGAAATAGCAGCAGTCCCTCCTTCCTTTTAGCTGTGCAGCCTGAGATGTACTTTATCGGCATCCCCAGCACAAACTGTGAGGCTGTGCACAGCTGAAAGTGATTTCCTGATTCTACAATGCACAATCATTGGCTGCTAGGGCTTTATAGCCGTTCTGCTCACAGTCACCAGTGCCTGTTGTAACGTTAAGCTGGGTTAACCTGCTGCTGGTGTGTGAATTTGTCTTATATACTGTTGCTGACCTTGTCTGTTCCTGACCCTTGGATTGTATGCTGTCTGGACTGACCTTTTCTCCATCCCTTGCACACTAAGTCCTGGGGGCAACCGTGTGCTGGGAAGACGCTACTAGCCTACCAAGGCTGATCAGGGGCTTGCTATAGGCAAAGAGTGCAGTGTTCGATTGGGGGACTGGTGTCTGGCGAGTACTGTTGCTGGACCAAGGCCCTACAACTCCTTTTCTTGTTCCAGTTCCTCTGTGTCATTGCTGTTCTATGTATCCTATTTATCCTTAAATAAAAGAAAAGTTACAATGTTAACTGAGAACTTAAAGTTCAGCATTTAGGATAAAAACTTGATTGCTGCCATTGCTGACTTATACTTCAAGGTGAAGGTTTCAGAACTGGTCTCCTGACCCAGAGTTCAGTACCTAGTATTGGGTTAGAGATTCACTATGGCAGCTGTAAAATTTCTATCCTCACAGGTTCAGGGAGAGAAGATAGAGAGATTTGACTAGGGGGGAAACAAATTTACTTCAACACCCCAAACCCCAGAAGGACATACCCAAAGTTAACCTGTGCTCAGGTCATACATACTAAAGTATTTAATTGTATTTCTTAACAACCATTAAAAGAACAAAAATCAAGCCCTTATTCATCTCTGTATTTATTAGCATTATGTAATCTTTCACAAAACAGTACCCAAAATCATATCTTTTTTCTATGAGAGCAGAATCTTTAAACTGTTAGAGGCCAGCTAAAAAAAAACTTCACAATCTTTGTTGCAAACTACAAGTTTTTTTTCAGAATTATTAACTTTACTTATAAACAGATAGACTGGTGAGCTATGACTTGTTGTAAAGTTCATTTTTTTCTTTGCAGTTTCACCAATATTGTATTTAAAACATTAATTTTATAATTTGATAGACAATGCAGTTTTTTCCAGTCTCCTGACGAACTTCCTATTCGTGAGATTATCTATCTTGTTCAAATATTATATTGCTTCCACTTAGCCCATATACTAGAATTTTTTTTTATGCACATAGTCAACCCAGAAGTATACCAAAAAAAAGCCTAAAGATCACAAGAAAGGCAACAATCACATGCCTTTACTCCATTCTGATATGTGGGACTGCACATTAGAAGTGTTTACAAAAACAGGATAAAGTGTATGCAAAGGCAAAACTTTTTTAGTTTTAGATCAAGTAAAAGAGGAAGGGTTGGACCCTCCAATGGGGAGACATGTTAGTTCACTATGGAGAGATTTTCCCTCATTTTCTGTTGTATCTTTGGAAGAGGATGGTAAAGATAATTATTATTATTATTATTATTATTATTATTATAATTATTATAATAATATTCTCCCTAATTGGGTGCAGACACAAAAAAAAAACTGATAGGAGTTTCAGACATTGCCGGCGCTATTTCAATCTAAAGAAAAGATTTTGTCTGGCAACTTTAAGCATTGCATGCATGGACAAATTATATAATGCTAAAAATAAATACATAAATAAGTCTTTATTTCCAAAGAAAACAAGCTTTTAAAAAAAACTGAAATTGTCTGCATATGTTTATGTTCAGCCCTTAGCAGCTGATTCTCTGAATTTTCTCTTGCTGTCGTAGCTAAAACAACATTAGATAGTAGAAGGCGTGACACTTCTTAACCTCTGTCTACAAACCGATTCTTTAGTGTATTACAGGGCACGAGCAACACTAAGAGGGTTCAAAGGTGCTGTCCTGTATGATGTGACTTAACCTTGTGCCAATAACTGCATGTGAGCTGGTTACCCCCATCTTTCAAATAATGGAAAATTTAATAAATCACTTCTGGTCCTGTGTCATAAATGTTTAAGTAAGAAAATGTCTGGGGATCCTATGACCAAGAATCAAGACTTACCCCTGTGTATTGCTTATCTGATCCCCTTGGCTAATTGTATCCTCCAGTGAAAACATATATACAGTCAGAGAATAAACAGTACAGGGCAATATGTTAAATGTTGAAAGACATAAAGTGTTAAAACCTAGGAAATTTTTAAAAAATTACATTTGATTCAGGAGTAACATTATTTTTTTGACTTTTTTTTATCATGTTATATATATATATGTATGATAAAAGCTGGGGTACAGCACTTTGTCTAAATATCTTATGAAAAGTAAAAAAGTCTATGTTTAAAAAAGTTTGTGAAATATTAATCATGAGCATCATTAACAGAAGCACTTAAGGTAATTAGAGTTCTGGCAAAAATAAAAGCACCATTCTTTTAACAAATCATGCCAACTATCATATTACCAGGCAGCTCTGTAAAATTGGATTTGGAAATGTTTAGTATTTATTTTTTCTTTTCTTTTTAGACTGCTTCATGTGGAAACATTGGTGGCAGTATTGGCATCAATAATTTGTCACTGGTATACATGAGATTAGGGGATTTGATACCAAAATGATGTTTTTTTTAACTTATACTGTTTTGGGGTTTACGTTAGCATTTACAGATACCCTAGTCCTCTATTGTACCTGCCATCTCCCAGAACTTCTTCTACCCCTGTGCTGCCCCTGTGGCTCTTTAATATTGCCTGTTGCCTCTTGATCATCCTTTCCTCTTCCAAAGTTCTGTCTCTGTAGGTGGATCTATGCTCCTTACATCTAACGGAGAAAGGGAGCTGGTTAAAAAAAAAAGAAAACAAAGCCTTATTTCTCTACCAAGATGTATAAATATATTTTATTATTATTAATATTTTATATTAATAACAATAATAATAATAATAATAATCATAGGTATGGGTGACAACAATGCTAATAGTAAAAGATCAGCTATAGTAAACCTACAGGTAGTATCAGTGACTGGTCCTTATGCCTGTACGTGACTCAATATTGCAATTTGGTAGTTAATCAGTCTGAAGTCCAAAACCATGTGTATACAAATTCTTTCAAACCTTCCTGGATAAAAACAATCAGTTTTTGATATTATATCAATTTTATTAGATGGTTCCTATGCTTAAAACAACCTGCGAACATTCAATTAATATTTACCAGCACGCCCAATCTATAGAGAACTGACTAGAAATCCGGAAATTGGTTTTATTTTTTATTTTATGATTGGTTGACTACTAATTTTACCTTCAGATTTACTTCAGATCTGGTTGTTTTATTGAAAGTTGAAAGCTGCCAGTGTATCCTAGCTCTATTGGTAATTTAAATCAGAAGTAAACTGAAAAAAAAAAACTCACTCACTGAATATGGCAAAAGCTCACTACCCACCCAAGAACTTAGTTCCACTTTAGGTGGTAAAGGGTGTGTATTTATAGCTTTTCCAACCACAACAGGGAAGAGGATTTACCTGTTCCCTTCTTTAACCAACAAAAACGCTATAGATACACATTTTAACTTCGAGAGAAAAGAGTGCATTTTATCTGGTTAAGATAGATGTTAAGAATACTTAACAACTTTTCTGTTTTATGCAAAAAAAACATACTGGCACCAAATGCGAGTAAGCATTTTCTGCATGGCTTCAACTTAATTATAATTATGGTTCCACTAACAGTATGGATGTAGTTCTTTTTGTCACAGTTTATATACATGCATAGAGTTTGATCAGCAACAAATGTGCTCTGTTGAATGTTAGGAACTATGTTGCAAGTCCCAGAAAAGCAAATATTAGATGTAAAAATAAATCAAGCAACATCTGAGGTGTGATCAGTGGTCCAAAAAGTGTCAGTCAGTGCCCACATTTATTTCTACCCAAAAAGTCATCATCTGTCTGGTGAAATCTATGCAATAAATGCTTGATATTTAATTCACAATGGAGAAGGATTAAAAAAGCCACCAAATAAAACTTCATCTCACACATATCAATAATTTCTGACCTCTTCCAAGCAGGTTCTTGTACAAATGGCAGCCCCTGGACTGTGATTATTACACACTTAAAGTTTACATATGTTGATAAGTGCTCTCTTTGCACTGCATTACAGAACTTATACTTATGTCAAAGTCTTGAATTGTACCTCAGAAGCTAAAAATGTTGATTCCACTGCTCCTGAACGCCAGGCTTTTAATCTAGGACACAGTGTTTTCCAGATGTTGAATCTGCTAAGGTTTGCAGGATCCAAAAATATGTTCTCATTGGCCGAAAATGTGTCTCCTATATCCAAAAAAAGTTTCTTCCCCTTTTTTTGAACGCTTAACTTAAAGAGCTGGATACAGCAGAGACTGGGTTAACATAAAATAACTTGGCTGGAAAAGTAAGTGGTGGCATAAGAGCTGCTTAAGAGCTGCTTTTTAACACGTCTTGTTACCAATATAGGGAAAATTTGACATAAGTTTGGGTTTGCCAGAGTGGCTGCGAGGGTGTGAGTTAGTATGAGAAGCTGGGAATAGTCCTTTTTGTAGGACAGAAGCCAGCAGTTTCTTGGATCCAAGGAACAAAACCAGAGAAATTAAAAAAACGTTCTGTTGTTTTCGGAAAAGAAGAAAAGAAAATTTACCTTGATTGGCACATCCAAAGAAATGTATGAGTAACAAGACAATGTCGGCTCTGCCTCACCCACACATTATTTTGGTTAAGTTCTGGTTGGCGTTTAAATGTCACAGTAAGTAAATCCAGTACATACTTTTAAAGAGTTCCCTTCCTTCCTTACGCCTACTATTAAACATTAATCACGGGTTTAAAGAAAAAGTGTAACTCCTTAGGTTCTGATGAACTACAATTCTTAGCATAGCCTATGCATACATTTAACTTTAGTTTAAGGAACATTTATTTGACCTATGATTTATTTTATAGAATTAGCCAGAAATGAAAAGTCAATATATATTTTTTATTCTCATGGATTTTAAAGAAGTGAATACAAAACACAGCCCAAAGTGGCATACCCCAGCCTTGGTACACAGGGTCTGACTTTAATGAAATCTGTTCCAGGTTTGTTGGATCACCAAGGTTCTCCCATGATAGTCTATCTTCTCCAGTCTTGGAAAGCTTTCATAATTAAAGCCTAAAATGTTTATCACTGCCTATCCCAATAAAGGGGATGGGAATAAGGTAAATTACTCTACAGACCTGGCTCAGTTTTATGGGACACAGATAGGGAGCATTTAAAAGCAGTGGTTTGGTTGTATTGGGCATTATTAAAGCATAGCTCGGTGCTTTACAAATTAACATTGTGTAATCTTGGTTTCAGGAATTTAAATCTGAAGGTGATGGAGTGCTTTAGAAGGGTGGAATGGAGAAAATTCTCTGGATTACAACTGAGACCACCGGATTGCACTTTTTCTTTTACAATATTTAGTGCATCCACAAGCCCAGGATTTGAATTAGTAATAGAAAACTTAAGTTGTTGGTTTAGTGCTTGTGCTGTGATTGATTTCTACACTCAGCCTGATGCAAATACTAAATACTTGTGGGAGGAAGCACAATACTATTTATTGGCTTTGGATAGAATAGAACATATTATATTATATTGTATTTTATATATATATTATATATTATATTGAAAGGTCTAATGTTTTGGGGTAACTTGTCATATTTGATTTATGGATAACTTTAAAAGAATGGAGATGCTGTAAAGAACCCCTAATTGTGGGGGGCATGTGGTCTAGTCTCAGCATAGCAGGAGATGCATGACCGCCACCCCTTTACTGTGAGAAAACCATCCTGGATGACTGGGTTGCAGGGATAAGCAAATGCCAAGGCAAGTTGTGCTCCTCAAATAGGAATGAAGTTTCCTTTATTCTCCATTACTTGCTCTTTTGGGTCCTCTGTTGGCCCTGGGGGTATGAGAGAATCATTATTTCAGAGTCAGTTGTTGGATGTGAAAATGTGAACTTATCAATATTCTAGGAAAGATTTTCTCTATGGGGCGAGTTTATATGTTATAATTGTAATAATCTGGAAGTTCTGATGTTAATAATAATAATGGTTCATATTTTTCTTTTTGTTAATTGTTTCCCAGTGTTATATTATCTGCAGTTATTTTGTTTTACCTAATTTTTTTCCCAGTATATAAATAAAAAAAGGAAAAAAAAAATATTAGGTAGACTGTCAAATAGACCTGTTTGTATTCCACTATTTATAATCACCAAATACAACTCATGTTGATAAATTGCTATTACATATGTTTAAAGCTGTGTTTAAATTAAAATGTAAATTTAGACTGTTCATTTCAATTTTATCATACAGTACATGAACAAGTACTAAAACGTTCAAAAAATTTGGCACAAAACCGAAAAGTTTCACAGATCATAATTTAGTATTGGCAGCCAGTTATTAAAAGTATTTTAAAGGTGGCAGAAATGTACCTTGACTAGACTAGTTAAACGTGATTGCATGAACATAATGACTTGTATCATATGTTCTTTAGCTCAATTATATACATTGATTAGAAAATACTAACCTTTGGCTTTGGTACAGTGTGCACATCTGTGCTACCCATTACCTCCACTCTGTTATGAACTGTCTGTGTTTTTTGAATTTACCATTTATGTTTGATGTAAGTTGATATTGTGTTATATATTGCTACAGTCAGTATTCCAATCAGAAAAAGAAAGAACTACCTTATGTTTTGTAGCGTCAATCAAATGATATAGTGATTGCTCTGCAAAAAGAAATGCATCCGATAAAACAACTGTTATTTTATTTTGTAATATTTTGAGCATCATATAGAACAGTTTTTGAATTACAAAAAAAATCATGCTTGAAAAATCATGTTAATGCAAGTCATATTCTATGGATCTAATTTATTAAAGCTCTCCAAGTGTCACGGTCCCTTCCGTGACGGAAGTTTGAGGATCTGTCAGACAAGCTGCATGTGAGATTATCTGACAGCCTCTTTGGTTTTACTTGTTTCTGTGTCGTTGTTGGTAATGACCACTCCCCTTGCATCAGGTGCAGCTGGTGGTCATTACTGCTCCACCATTTAGTCTGGCCTCACACTTCATGCTATGCGGTTGATATTAACTTCTGGGATGTGAATAGCTGGACTGTTGTGCCATCCTGAGTTCCTGTTTATATCTGCTAATAAGATAAGTTGCTTTACTTTTGGTCTTTGGGTGTTTTGAGGTTTTATGGTTATTTAGTTGTTTACTAGGCCTCAGGGAGACACTGGGTCCTTCATAGGGGAAGGAACCAGTAGTCTCAAGCCAGACACTACTGCTAGGGCTATACAGGGCTAGTAGGGACCAGGTTCCTGTGTATGAGTATTCCCACCATCAGGGGATACTCATACGGTTAGGAGTTAGGGCAAGGTTAGGGTGTCTGCAAGGGGTGACCATTCCCTTTTCCGTAGCCACTGGAGGCCTAGTCCAGAGTATAACCCTTTCTGTTTCCCTCCCCTCCCCTGTTATCCGTGACACCAAGACAGGGGAAGATGGATTATCATGGGTGATCCAGCAAGCCTGGAATACATTTCTTAAACTTAATTTGTTATTAGTTGGAAAATGTTTTATATCCAGGAACAGATGCATTCCATGTTTGCTGGGTCACCCAGGTTCTGCCATGAAAGTCTTGGAGAACCTAAAGAAATCAAATCCCATGTGTTGGACAGTTTTGAAAAAGAACCCAGTTTCTCACGTGACCAATTTTGCTGCACCACCAAATACCGCATAAAAAAAAGGTAACTTTTGGGAAAAAGTTTATACATTTTAAGTGCTCTTTTATATTTTTATTACAATTTATATGTATAATTTTAAATTAACAGTAAACATTTACCACAGATTGCACCTATGGTACTGATGTGGCAGAATAAGAGAAATAAGAGAGCATAGTAATGGCTGTTTGCTTTCAGACTCTCTCTGTACAGAACCTAAAGAGCAAACATTTATCTGTTAATGTACGTCATTTTTTAATCTAGAAAGCAGTATATTTCAAAACTATTGATTCGTCAATAACTAAGCAAAACAAAATATACACACAATAGAAACATTGTACAGGTAGTCCCCGGGATACATATGAGATAGGGACTGTAGGGTTGTTCTTAAGTTGAATTTGTATGTAAATCGGAACAGGTACATTATAAATCATATACATTATACATAAAAAATTATACATAAATGCAATTAGGACAGATGTTTGTCTCAACATATTATTAGACAGCATGGTGTCGGTTACTGTATAAAATCCTCACTGTGAGTTAATCACAAACAAAGCAAAAAAAGAAAATCTTTTTGGAACCTGGACATTCAATACCTTCTGGAGCAAGCTGTGCTTTGATATGCAAAAAGAAACAACTGCAGAGTTTGTCTTGAGCATTAAAGTTTTCCAGGTGGCTCCAGAAAGAGCTCGCCCCCCTAAGATCACCCACAACCTCAGCTGTGTTTAGCAAAAGATTTCTTCTGCAAGTCATTCAACCCCTACACCCCCCCTTCCATCCAGCCTCCGACCTGCACAGGAGTGTGAAGGGAAGCCCCGTTCATATATAGGAGTCATCCGTATGTTGGATGTTCTTATCTCGGGGACTACCTGTATTTCTTTATTCAAAGCAGATGTAAACCTAATCATTAAAACTGATAAATGGGTAAGCATTTATGAAAAACAAATCATACCAATAATGTGATGCAAAATTTTACACACCCTATTTTGACCACACCTTTTCCCATAATCCGAACTGTCCAAAATTATTTATTGACTTCAGTGTTGTTCTATGGCAGCTAAAGTCTATAGGTATAGCAGTTAGTTTATAGTCACAGCTAATAAAATATATTTACAGTATGGTTAATAATTACTGATCACACTGATAGCTAGCCACCTCTGGAGTTCCCAGAAGTGCTGAGCATGCTGAGTTTGATGATTTGTTTTACTCTGCAGTTCAATTGATCACAAAGCATCCCTACTGGGTTTAGGTTGGGTGATAGTGGATGCCAAGTCATTTGATTCAGCACTCTATCCATCCTTCTTGATCATATAGCCGTTACGTAGCCTGGAGGTGTGATTGGGATCATGGTGGTCCCACTAATCACAAACCAGATGGCATGGCATGTCTCTGCTGAATACTTAATCACCAACATCAGCATAGATATATAAAAACATATATATATATAAAACATATTCTGGTTTGTTTAACACTTCTTTTTTTAAATTTAATTTCATATTTGTTCCCTCCTAGTCTGGATGTCTTCAGTATTATTCTACAATGAAGACGACACGTGTATTTCAAATTGTAGTGCTGACATTTATCATTTTGTAGCATCTTTTGCCTAGGTCCCCGAGATATTGGTTCTGTTCCTGTTTTGGTGAATGATTTATCGGCTTTCAGGATCTGTTTGGGTGAATGATGCACATGATATTAAGGACTTACATCGTGACTCAAATGAACCAATATGAAACAGGAATGCTAGACAGGGGTGAGGGCCTGCAAAACTATCTGTCCACCAATAATGCCATTTTAACATCTCTACCTTGGTATTTTGAGAACAATTCACACATTTAGCCACTAATATGTTAATAGAATAGGGTGGTTCAACAAATCCCAGGCCTACTGATATTGGGCAATCTGAAGTGTCACATTCTATAGTGACTGGATTAAGATGTTTATGTTGTGTGGATACAAACAGATTTTATACACTGGTAGAACTGATAAAGCAACTTGGAGAGTTGTAAAACATCTTCAACGTTACAAGAACAAGTCCACTTAAAGGTGACTGACCGCTACTAGTTATAAAATGACCTGGATAAATGGGAACCTTCACAGTCATAGTGCTAGTCCTACACTAATAGATGTGATCTATGTTTCCCTGATAAGAAATTAATTGGGAAATAGCAATCTTTTATCGCCATGTACCACTTAATATAAAATAGTTTCAAGCAAAAGTCTAATCTGTACTTATATCTTTGTACTAGCTTTTGAGAAACAAAGCAAGTATGTGTTCTTGTTTGCACTCAATAAAAAGACCAAATATCAATCTATTAAATCATTGCTACGTTTATGCCTAGCATTGAAATGATATTTACAAATTCATATTATAAATATGGCAATAGCAAATTGTGTGCCCTTTTTTTCTTCTTTGGTACAATTTGGAGTCTGTTTAACAATTATCATTGCTATTATTTAGGATACATTAAACTTTACTCCGAGAGATACAAATTTTTAAATTAAATTGAAAATATGTGAATGATAGGGGAAAGATATGTAAATCTTGGGTGAGAGCATTAGGAAATTGAGCTCTTTAAATAGATTTTTTTGTCATCTGTTTTCTTTTTGCAAGTAACACTGTAGCTTTAAGAGAATGTATAATAACAATCTATTAAAGCTCTTGCTGATGCTATGCAATTTGAAACCTTTTGCCAAAAATCAAAATAAATGGATCTACCATGCTTTCCAATTACAGCCGAAGCACAACTTGTTTTTCCTATGATATAACCCTAATTAGTAAGCAAACTGAAAATCTACATGTATATTATAGACGTAGTCGCCATTCTCAACTTACAGCTCTCCACATACTCCATATGTTGAAGTGATTTCTGGGGATTGCACTGATGACAGCTGAAGCCAGTTTCAGGAAGATCAGCTCAATATCAGGAGATACCATTATAAATATATAGATTATACTCTTCTGGTGCAGAATCTACATTCAATTTTATTTATTTATTTAATAATTTTAATTTATAATATTTATTGAGATATTGTATAAGAAATATGTATACATATACACATTTACGTTTATTTCATAGCTATAAATAAATCTGACTAGGGCCAAAAGATTTCTGTGGTAAGAAGGTAAAGTGCAGGTAAGTGCCTGTGAGAGACTTTAAATTAGTTCATATGACCCTGTGAAGCATCGTGGATCATAGACCATGGTTGTACATTGGGCTGTAGTTTCTGCCAAAGTTAAGCTATATGCCCGTCCCCATCATTCAAATGTCAAATGTTAGAACTTCTCTTGCTTCCTTATGTTCTGACATTTGACAGGTACATGTGTGCAGTGCCCACATACAACAAGGGTTAAATGTTTATTCAGTCTATTTGGTAAGTAACCTACCTTACTTCTTTGACCTAAAGGCTTCCTCTCCACCATATGATTGGTCTTGAGGTTGCAGCCTCCCTAATGTTTTCAAAAATCAGCTTTCTCACCTTCTTGAATCAATTCCTTTAAAACATTTTACAAAATGAAAGCAACAAAAAAGAGTTGAGAAAGCAAAATTTGTTTTATGTCAAATTTGTATTTAGTAGAATACTCAAATTTGCCATTTAACATAAGAAATAAACAGTAAAAATATAAAATCCACACAGCTGTAGGTAAGTGGTCCACTTATCCAGACAATAAAGTGGTAGGGTGGTGGACCCAAAGCTAAACAAGGTTCCTTTTTTAAATAAAAATTAGTAAAATTAGATGGTCCACCCCTCAATAAATGATAGGGTAATGGACACACAATAACGATACTAAGGTTGTCCTATAGCATACGATAAAGTCAACCACCCACTGCATTTGGTGGGATAGTGGACTCAACACTAAATGTCTGGTTCTATGCCAATAGTAAAAGAAGATTTTGTTTGAAAAGAAGAACAAGGATTGTCCTATTTTTTTTGTTGATGTCTATTCCTAGCAGTTGGCATGTATGGAAAATTACGATTAAATTGACCATTCACTGTGAATCCAGAGGCCTTCAATGTGGTCACATAATGAGTCTCAACCTCCTCTTCAATGCCTATGGTGGGCAACCCACTCTAAAGCATTGGTTATTGCTCATTTTATGTTATGTGATGCTGGTCTATACAATTCCATTGTAGGCTTGGGCCCACAGGAATTTGTTTGAGCAATGCCGTTGATCATTCTGCTTTGAAAACGTGAGTATAGCTTATAAAAAAAATTTAGTCCTTTGTAGATAGAAGGAAGAGCCACAAGAACCAATATTATGCTTTATAATAAAATACAACCCCCAGCCTGTTGACTGGACATCTGTAGAAGCAAGGTTCATTCTGCTCTCTTCTACGAAATCCTTGTAAATGCAGAACATCTCATCGAATCCTTGCCTTGCAAGAGACCTAGAGTTCACCTTCGTATTTTGAGTTATGAAAAGTTATGCCATGATTTATTACATTTTCTCTGACGGGAATGTTTCCACATTATAAACACTTTGTAGATAATTATAAATACTATAAATATTGTTATGTATATGTACCGGACCCATGTGGAAAGTCTAATAGTTGCACTCTGCACCATCTTGACAACTGGTCACTATTAGTGGCAACCGAGTTTATTGGACTGAATATGACAGAACAGTCATTATGTTGGACTAGTTTGCTGCTTGTAAACACTATCATTTTGGGAATTAATACGGAATGAGCTTTATTACTTTTATGCCTTGATATAAACACTGGCTAGACAACATTTTCCATTTTACTGGCCACTGCACTGTAACTGTCACTTGTGCGGAGGGGTTTTAGCTTTACAAAACATACTTCACAAATTATGTAACGCTATACAGAGAGATAATAATAAATATTCTGCAGCTTACTTTACAGGATGATTTGCTGTTCAGTTGGCACAACGATATCATTATTGTTGTCAATCTGATTTATAGCTTTTATTAAGAGATTGAAAAACAAGAATAAATTGGTAAAATATATATAACTTTATACAGATTATAGTGTACACTTGCTAACTTAAGCAGAACTCTAGCAAAACAGCAATGTATGCAGTTTTATTATACCTGGTAACTTTTTTACCTGCCAAAGCATTTATAATGCTGTACAGCTATTCTTCTGATTCACTTCTGCATTGCTGCAAAGACAGGGTGCATTTCCAGGTTCAGAAAGTTCAGCCTCCCGTCTGGTTTCAGCTTTTCTTTTGGGCGGTCTTCTTTAGCCGCCAAGCTGTTTTGGAAGACCTACTCTCAATGGTGAAGCAGACAGAGACAAAGTTAGAAAGGAACACTGATGCTAAATATATTATAAAATGTCTGTATTCTGGATTTGGAAGAAAACAAGGATTTTTTCCTGCTTACAGAAATGTATTGCTCATAGGTGCACATAACAAGTTATCACAAAGCTGTGTTTGTGCTGGTAAAGCACTGGAAATATGCATTTGTGACCTATTACAATTTATAAGGCATTTCTTCAAGTTCCAAAGGGGAACGCAGGGCTGACACACAGCCTTACAAACACTCCAACTACATGTTAACTTACTAAATGGCACTTTGACATTTAAGGGAAAGTAAAGGTTGGATCCCTGGTGACTTGCTATAAGTCTCAGTCCACAAGAACAAATGAATCAGCGTTGACTTAAAAAAAAAATAAGCAAAGTTATGGCAATGGCAAGGAAACTTCAAAGATGTCCCTTGGTGACTCAGTCTCTATTTACCCAGACATTGTGCCAAGATGAATAATTCCTTTTTGCAAGAAACAAGTAAGATTCCCATCATAATGATAATTTTGTTCTACATTACCCTGTAGATTATTGTTCAGCAGAGCAGCTATCCACAGATCCAAAAGCCATAAGGGAAACTTTGTACAGGCGGTGGAGCAACTTGTAAGTAAAGAGTGATATACTGTATGCCTAGAAGTTTTAGGGTACTTTTTGTAATTTGCAGTGTATGGCAGACCTTTACCTCTTTTTTGGATATTATTTTGCATCCTATCTGTACCTGTAGTACAGCTGTCCTTACTTAAATTCTCTCCATGTACAGCGTCAGCTTTCACCACCCAGCCTTTTCAAGGAAATCTTTCCAGCCATTCCTCTTCCTCCTGTGCGCCATGGTCCTGTCCAATGCTATAGAGGCCATACTCATGGTGGTCTCTAGCCAACCAGCAGAGTACATCTTATAAAGATGAATTAAAGAGACTGCATTAGGAAGAGATGACGTTTTCCTAGCATCAGGCATGGCTGGTGAAATGGATAGAAAGGTTAAGTATTCTTAGTGGGCTGCACTCAAGGGGTGGGCATTTATTTAAATGACACATCATCGGGTACAATTTCTACTTGATACATGTGGTTTTTCATCACATGCCCAGTTTGAATTGCTTAGATAAGTGACAGGAGTGCTTTAAGCAGATTGCTTTTATCAAAATTTAACTAGATTTGAGTGTCATTTTAAATGGTATGGGATGAACGGAAACAGTAATCATAACAAATATTCAAACTAAAGTAGATTATTAATAGTAAATGTTCCTGGTGCAGAAATTACAATCCATTTAATTCATAAAATATCAGAACAGTGCACTTTATTTGCAGAGGGATTCTTCCACTTCCAGTATGTAATGCTTTGACTGCTCTTTTTGTGTCTGCTATGTCTAGCTTTTGATGTAATCCCACGGTGCAGGGGATTCTGGAGAGGCTGGGCAATAATTACCATAATACGAAGAAAGGGTTTGTTATAGGCACACCCTTGGTACACCACCCAGGAGGGTCCCTAAGGCATAAAACAAGACCGCTTTCTTAACCCGTGCATATTCAAGAACAGACTATGGCTGAGAAGATAACAGAATGGTATTATTTTAGAAATAATACAATGGAAGAATAGAAAACGCAGGTGTACCAATTGAAGGACTTTACTATAACTTATGCTCTGATCACATCTCTAAATATTTAGTGACAACGGTTACCAGAATGTCTGGGGGATCTCCCAGATGACAGTAAATCCTGGTCAGAGGGTAAAGCCTTCCCTACCTTATTTATATACACTTTAAGTATAAAGGGTACAACATTTGTGAAATATTTCATTGCTGCTGTGTAATGTGACATATTTGGAATCTATTCCTGTAGACTTGTAAACAAATGTCTGAATTAGAAGATGGAATAAACCAACAAGTCATTTGGCAAGTAAAACATATATGTATTTAAACTCTATATTTAGTATTTTTTTCTGGAGATCTGCTTTAACAATTGGGACAGATCTGCTGCAGTATTATGAAACATGCTAATTACTTTTTCAGCAATCAGACACATCTGTATTAACTATTTAACTATGATTTCAATACTACCTGCATTCATTCATACGATGCTGAATCAATATTTTATTCTCAGTATTTGGCCTTTCTTAGTTCTTCTTAACCTATATTGTCATTGGATGTTTACACACATGTATTGTTAATACAAAGCAGAACGAAACAATTTGCCACACCGTTATTATCTCTATCTGAAGTCAACACCAGCCAGAAGTGTGCCACAATCAACTTTGTTCTGTGATTGTTTGATGTATGGAAATAAGGAGATAAGCTTCTAATTTTAAGTAAACAGAACAGGAAGCCTGATGACCTGAAGGGAAACAACACAATACAATAATCTCTCCTGTACATTCTCTCTGTGAACAGGACCTGGCAGCACTAACTGTACTGTGAAAGAGGAGAAATTTCTAGACAAATTACATATATTAGAGGCAAATGCAGGTACAATAACTTTATAGGTAAAAAATAGTTGGGGGACAGGTTTTTATTGTATGTCATGCTAGGCTGTATTCAGGGTAAACTCACCCTTACTCCAGCATGCCCCTAAAGTGATAGATTGTTGGTGTGCGAGCCATACTGATGTCAGAACCCACTGCCAATATACCCAATAGACACCTTTTTGGGTTTTTGCTCAGAAAATGTTCATTCATTCCTGTACATTGGCCTTTTATTATGGATTTTTTTCTATGCATACACAGAATTTGCAGAGAAACTTTTTAGTACCAACTTTGCATTTCCCATCAGATCACAGCTTGGACTGCAAAGTATAAGACTTTTGGAGTGCTAAGTGTTAAGGGTAATTTTAGTATAAGTACAGTTATCCTTGAACTACCAATAACTGCAATATATGGGGCCCCATCCCTTTTAGTTCTACCCATGTCATACCACTAATAATAAAAAATGAAAGCTAGAAACCATGAAGACAATCAGAAAGTTCGAATCAATGGCAATTATTTAGTGCCATTAAAACACATAGACATGGAAGATTTCCAATGTTCAAGGGAATGTCTAATCCCCTGTTTTATAAATAGAGCCCTGTGTATCTGTTTTCAAGCTTCGCCAATTCTGTAACAATCACTGTACATCACTGTAACAATCACTGTACTGCATGGTACATATATAATGGAAAACTATAGAAAGGAAGAATATTACATAAAGTTCAATGTAAAATTGTAATGTATAATACCCATTAAAAGACCATGTGGTCAAATTAAATATATTTGTTATATATTTGTATTTGCAGTTTTCCTTTCATACAATTTCTTTTTTTCTCTGCATGTTCTGTGGATTTCTGTTAGCTGTTTCTTGTTTTGTTTTGTGAATCATTCATTTAACTTTTGGCCTGTAAAGTTTTGTTTTGCAAAGGCAATGACATCATGTCTTAGCTAAGTTTTGCACCAGAGTCAGGATGTGTCTAGTATTGGGTAGGGTATGTTCCAGGGGATCTTTATTTGTGAAAGAACACGTTATGCATCAAACATGTAATAAAACAAAACACAAGTTCACATTTCTATCATGCAGTTATAGAAAACCTGTTGCAAACACGAGCAAATCTAAATGGTGAAAACAATGCATTGGCAGATGTTACTGGAAAGAAACATTGCATATAAATATAATCATTATATACACAGATATGGGAATGTTTACCAGTTATAGACCTTGGACTTACAAGATATATCTTATAAAATCTCAGCTTAATTCTTTATGGGTAGCCCCTATGCCCCTGGTCCATTTACCCCATTGCAATGGTTCTACCATTCTAATCACTTAGACACGGATATCATTTAGACCTTGCTCTATAACTAAGGAGCAGTTGCAGTGGTTTTTATGTATGGGATGATAAATAAGTTATTTGTAAGAATTGTGCGTTATCTTTGGCATTATCTATATTTCTATTATCCATATGCCATCTTGTAGTCTCCTTATCAGCCTTAGAAATGTTGAGATGTTGCGTAAAGTTGTCACAGCCACTGTCTTGTACTATCAGGGGATGTATAGTGAGTATTTCTAATTGTCTTGTGAATTTGTATAACGTTTACATGTATTATCACCATTTTTTAGATGTTGTTTGGTAATTAATTGTTTACATGATGTTTATATATATTTCATCCAGATATGTTCATAGTTTCTGGTTACTTTCATTCCTGAAGAAGCAGCCAGAGTGCTGTGAAACGCGTCAAATGAAGGATACTTTTCTTCCCTTCTGTACTAAACCAATACCATTGATGGGGATGGTTTGGGGGGAATGTAATTATACATGTGATAGTGCTTTGCTTTTTTTGTACTTGTAAAATGTTTTATGATTGTAATATAAGTGTGTTATTTTTTCTGTTTAGATGCATAATGTTATATAAATAAAAGTATTGATTTTAATTGTATAGCCCTTGAAAGTCCTGCTTTGGAACTCAAAACTCTATATACCTTTTGACTCTTGGGACGTAACTATATATCTATGGTAAAAATGGAGGCTTTTTCTTATTCTTGTACGGCTTATTTATCAGCACTAGTTGAAGGTAATGAAGGTGAAATTATTGGTTTTACTACTACTTATTTCTTCACGGGAAGTTCTATTTTTCTTTTTTTTTATTTGCCAGGAATGTAATAGGGCAGTTTTATCCCTACCTGACCCTATTTCTTCAGGTCCCTGTTACTTCTCTTATAAAATGTAGCTGTCAGCTAGTGTTGGAGTTTGTGTTTGAACAAACAGGTTGCTGTGCTTTTGAACAACTTTGACAACCACCAGCCAATGAGAACAGAGCCTGCTCACTAATAAAACATACTTCATTATTACAACTCCCTATGGATACCTAAAAAGGGAGGTTCTTTAGGGCCTGGAGAAGATAGACTTTATTTGGAGAACAAGGAGAAGCCATCAAGCCTGAAATGGATCCCTAAAATAATTTACTAATATCTGGCAATGTTTTCAATCCTGGACCAGATCCATTCCAGGTTTGCTGAATTTCCCAAAACAATCTATCTTCTCCAGGCTCTGAGAACTTTGATAAATCAGGCCCATTAAGCACATTTTTACTTACTTTATATGAGGTGGTCATTCCCACCAAGTGGATGTAAATTTGAGGAGGAGGTTTCATTCATGCTGATGTGTAATGTTACAATTTAATACATCCCTTACCTTGAATATTTTACTTTTACAGGCTTTTGACTTTGTTTATTCCATAGAATACCATATATATGGTTTTATGATGCTGTATATATACTTAGCTATACCTTTCATAGATCCGCTAATATGGATGATGAAGAGTGCATTTCAGGTATCAGAGCTACACATTTGCACATATTAAATTGCTGAATGTGTTAATCTTAGGAAAACCAATTATAAATCACAAGTATGTAAAATCCAAATGTTTCTTATTCCTAGGCTAAATTGGCAAGGATTACAATTTTTTTATTATTATTTTTATTATTATTTTATTATTTATATATATTATTTTATTTTATTTTTTTATTGCTGCCTATATTCTGTAGAACAGTGGTCCCCAACCTTTTGGAGCTCACGGAACACTAAATCTACAGACTCCAGAGTGCGCATACGTGGAGAGCCATGTGTCACTTAAAGGGGAAGAAACTTCCTCCAGAGTGACGACATAACCCGCCCACTGCTCTGAGCCTGCGATGCATACAGGAGATATGATCCGCAGCTCTGGCCGTTGTGCCCCCCAAGCGGGGTCCTTCTCCTTACCCCGATGGAGGTACACCGGCCAGGGCTACGGACCTGGTCTCCTTGCTCTCGCAGCCCAGCTGTCAGACGGCCACTAGTGGGCCGTGGACGGGGGGTTAGGGAGGCCTGCTGTAGAATTTTTTTTTCCTGGAAACACAACAGAAAAGAAAGATGTCTTTGAAGTTTACACTTTAAAGAGTTGTCTCAGGAAGAGATATCCCTATTGGACGAATTTCCCTTCAAGTCTTGGATAGCACAGACAGTTTTTTTTAAACACTAAAGGGTGCTTATGGCCCAGTTTACACTGGCTATAGCTTGAAAAGCCTAGTAAAAAGAATAATGTATACAGTAACCATTTAAAATGCTGTTGGCAAGCTTTAGGAATAATCTTTATTGGAAGCCTTTTCAGCCTATCAGTAACAAAACAAAAGTGGTCAACAACCTCAATAGGTCACAAGGCGGCTTTCCTCTCCTTCTTCTCCTAGACCTTTCCTCTGCTTTCACACTGTTGATCACGCCCCCCCCCCCCCCCCCCGCCCTCACACATACACACACACACACAATCGGAATCATGAACTTTATTGGTATCAGTAACACTGTTCTCTCTTGGTTTGCTTCCCACCAGTCTGACTACTCCATTTAGGTTTCTTTCAATCGTAATTCCTCCTCTCCTACTCCTCTTCCTGTTGGTGTTCCGGAAGGGTCAGTCCTTGAACTGGTTCTCTTTTTGCTGTACACCTCATCACTGGGCAAGCTCATAGCCTCCTTTGGTTTCCAGTACCATCTGTAAGCTGATGAGTCTCCAGGATAGATAAAGATCAATATGTCCACCCCTGGCTTGATCAGGTTTCAAGCCTCTCAGCTATCTCATCATGGAAGGCTGACAAGTTTCTGATATCCAACCTGGATAAAACAGAACTCATCATAATCTAAATCTTCCCCTTACATATTTCTAACTGTTAATAACACTGGTATTAGTCCCTCCCCCGACTTTGATTTCTCCCTCTCCTTTAGCCCCCATATTCAGAACATTCCAGACCCTGCCACTTTCACCTGCGTAACATCTCTAAAATACACTGCTACCTGTCCTCAGAGACCACCAAACTCCTTGTACATTCACTTATCATCTCTTGTCTGGACTACTGTAACATCCTCCTCTCTGGTATTCCACTAACCCGACTCTCTCCTCTACAATCTATAATGAATGCTGCAGCCAGACTCATCCATCCTTCCCACCGCTCCTCCTCTTCCGCTGCATTTCTTTGAAATTCTACACTCTTAATCTCATCTCATGCATAATCCCTATTTAGTTTACAGTGATGCATAATATGTTTGAGCTATATCATTACTGCTGAATAATATTAATAACTTCTAGACATTTTTAGAGCTGCCCACACTATCTGGAATGGTCTTCTTCATCCTTTTCGGCTTGCTCCTACTTTCTGCACATTTAAAAGAGCACTCATAACCCATCCATTCAAACTCACCTTACTCTGTCTCCTAAATTCTCACCACTTTCCACCATTCTGTATCCCCTCTCCTATTGTGTGCTACTTACCCCAGTTCTTAGATTGTAAGCTCTTTTGTGCAGGGTCCTCTCCTCCTCCTGGGTCATTTTTTGTATTGGTCTGTCATTTGCAACCCCTATTTATTGTACAGCACTGCAGAATTTGTTGGTACTTTAAAATACTGCTTATAATAAATAATAATAATAATGCTTAAAAGGCTTGATAAAACTTGCTTGAAGCACGTCAATCTTTAGCAAATGCCATCCCAATCTAATGCTCCTCAGACATGCTAAGAGTATAAAGTACCTGTGTGGTGTTTTGTGTTACAAGGATTATTGTGCTACAATGTGCATTTAGCTATTTATACTTCTTTTGAATAGTATTACAAAAAATGCATATAAGAAACAGATGAAGATGGTAGCTTGTACCTAATTAATGTTCCCAGAGCTATCAGTAATTAACGAGTATGCAATCACTTACACAGCAACACAATAGCTCCATCTCATCCAGCAGTATTTTACGAGATGAAAAGCGATATGTATTTGCCAAGATAAGCATGTCTCAATTGCAATATTCATTCATTTCTGGAAGGATTCATAAGCACAGTAAGGAAATCTCCATTTAGCTCTTCCTGAACAATTCTACTGCCATGTACATTTGTTATGTGTGTGGTCAAGCCTCACCCTGAATATTTAATTGCAGTTTAAGACAAAACTATCAAGATGTACCAGAATTGGCAAACATTGGGAAACAAAATAAAACTAGTTTACTTTTTTCAATATAGAGAAGCACAAAAATATAATGGAAACTTTCCATTACACTGGAAAGCAATGGTGTGTAGTTTTATCCACAGATGTATCTAATTTGTAGAAAACTTGTGCTTTGACCATTTTGGAAAAAAAAGGTTTACTTTACACCCTTCACTATATACTTATTTTTTCTTTACTTCTTAAAATATTCAACAAAAAATGAAATGCCCAGTGCTTTCAGATATGGAGGAGCATGTGACTTTATGTGGAACCGCGGGGCCAATTAATGATGCCATGGGGGAGGATCATCTGTGTACCCTTGGAGCTTACACGGGACCCCCCAAGCAGCATCAGGGGAGCAAAGTAAATGTAAGCAGATGAAACTGGGGAATGCTCTTTTTAAGTGAACTTATAGCTTTTCCCCAGCATGAGCAAAACACAAGTTCAATAAAGCCAGTCCTTCATAGGACGAAGAAATGTTTAAAAGGGGTTTCCATTATGAGCTTAATTTTTCTTTTCGTTCACTCATGTGTTGGAATATTTAACTCATCTTCCTGCATACTTTGCATTCCACATATCAAGAAGTTGAAGCTCCAGCAACTATGAAGGTCCTGCCTCAATTTAGAAGAAGGACACCATCATCATATCCTCCCTTTCCAATCCATACCATCATCTATTTCCCGCCTGATCTGTCAGTAATTGTATGTCAGTGTCATGTGTCCATCCAGTATTGTCCACTCCTCTTCCTAGCTCCCTGTACACACATTGGATATGGAATGTGGCGCCTGTTTGGATTTAGTTAAAGGCATTGGGCTGCCATGCTGACATCTGCACTAAACAGAATAATTGTCTAAATTAAGGATGTATTTAAGCAATGCAGAGGTTTACTTAGGATGGAGAGCTAGCTAAGAAAATGTATCATAATTAAGAGTTTGCTTTATTTGCCCCCATAGCCACATAAAACGACATGGAGACCAGGAATAGGATACCCAACTCTCCACAGTCCATAATAGAAAGTTTGTGCTTTGCTAAGTAAACTATTACCGCTGCCGAAATGCCACTGAACTAAAGCGAGCAGCATTACATAATGGAACATTGTCCCTGATTCATTAAAGGTCTCTAGGGATGGAGAGGATACACTTTCATCAGTGAAGCTGGGTGATCCAGCAAACCTGGAATGGATTTCTTCAAAGTCATTTGCTTTTTCCTAATTTTTTTGCAAATGTTTTGAATCCTGGACCATATCCAGGTTTGCTGGATTACACATGTTCACTGATGAAAGTGTATTTTCTCCAGCTTTGTAGAGCTTTAATAAATCAGTCCCATAGACTCCAACTTTTAGAAAACCATTCATCTAGTAAATTCAGGGGCTTCTTGGGAAGAGCTGCCTGCAATGTTTGTATGCCAACGTTACTTTTGTTGCATCAACTTGTTTGATTGGTAGGCAATCAATCCAAAACTTGATATTTTGGTCCTGACATGATTGCAGCAGATCCAAAAGTCTCTCATATGTCTGTCGGAGAACTATAAGAAGCCATTGGATGCTTTACCTACCTGAATCTTTTCAATACTGTAAAATAAATTCTAAGCAGACTTACCTTTTTCAGGGAACAAAGGAATAGTAGTTTGGGGAAAACACAGAAAAGAAACACTGCCATACTGGCTCCATAATATTGCTTTATTGATAATGTTCAGGGACAGCCAGCAAATGTAGTCTCTGAGCACTGACTTGTCATCTATTATACATATATCATGCAAATCCTATAGTGCTATAAAGGGGGTAAACATCTTTAGATTACACATGAAAAAATGAAATGATACACAATGCCATATCTATTCAGTTGATCACAGTCATGTGCAAATATTAAATATGGCTTTTCATTTTCTTTTAAAAAGTAAGACATAATACACAGCATTATATTATTCAAGCCAGTTACTTTAAATCAGTAATTGTAATTTAGGCATTTTTCCAGAAGAGGGCGTCGATTACTAAGGCACAACATTAGTTACATATCAGTTTCAATTAGACCATGCTAGTTTGGTTACATGAAGTAAAAAAAAACTGAATCACTAGTGATATATTAAGCTGCTACTTGTACAATAATCAATGGACTGGGTCATACTAAATATCTGTACTATACTCCAAATGATATTAATGAATATGGAAACATACCACATAGCACTGCATTGTCAGCCATTTTTTTTAATTTTTGGTAACATTCCCCATGTACAGGCAATCTGCGAGACCCCAGCTGTTACTGAATTACAACTCCAAGCATGCAATGCCAGCTGGCAACTGGCATTCTGGGAATTGTAGTTTAATAACAGTTGCAGAGGCACATGTCAACCACCCTTACTGTGAAGAATGACAAGAGTTATAAGGCTTTTGTGGAACCAAACAAATATTTACAATCGTATCGTCACCTATGTACAAATTACACATGTTGCTTTTACTTTATTGCAACCTGCTTTTTTTTGTTTGTTATTTAAAGTGCTTGCTTTTATGATAGAGCAACGCGATGCATACAATATACCTATAAATCAAGATGAACCCAGGGGATGGCATTGAAATATAAGGCAGGTGACACGTTAGCTTAATAGAACTTGTATTTTGATGCAGATATAATGGTTGTTGAGAAGGAAAAGATCAAATAAGAGAATTCAGAACTGGGTTTTATTAAGGATATCATATGTATGCATAAATATGGAAGTGCTTGTGTCAATGGTGGCAAAGTCTTGAAATGTTTCTGACACAGGTAAGTATCATCTTCCTATATGAACATGCGGTTTTCTTTTCTTAGATGTGCTTATGCTTTTTTGTGCTCTAAGTATAGAATACAAAATTCTTTTATTAAAAAGGATAACTTTATATATGTTAGATAAAATATAACAAGAGTCCAATTGGTTGGTTTTGAGGCGCACATGTTAAGGCGATACTTTCATTTGATCTGCAGCATTGAGAGAGTTTGTAGGCCGAGTTACATCCAATTGTTGGTTTCTTTGTCGGAATTACATTTGCTTCTATAATACAGCAAGCTAAACAGTTGCTTTATAGTTCTTTGCACCGAAAATACTTCTTTTGGTAGCAAACAGAAAGCTTTTTTTGATTCATCCTAATGCCACAAATATGAACATTTAAGGCACTGCCGGCATCCAGTGGTGCCAAACGGATCAGTCACGGTTCCTGGCCATTAGCTTTCGTCAAGTATTTCAGTTATATTCCATATAATACACAATTACTATGTTTTATTTCTTGTTTTTCTTGAGATGAGAGTTCTGCTGAAGACTAAACATGTCTGCTGTACCAAAGATAAAAACTCCATTAAATGATGGAAGGACTTGGTGATAGCAATCCAGTTCATTACTTAATCTTCATTCCCCAGCAGATTGGTGACAGGTCACTGTCAAAAGTTCGGGATTGTCATTGCTATGAATGGACGTTGTTGCTTGAGAGGTCATTTCTTATTATTTCATTTACTGCAAGAGAAAAAAAAAGTCAGGGATTCAAGTTTTTTTCTTAAAAAACAAGATCTGCTTTTCTATTACAATTAAATACACATGATTACTAATTTATATTCTTTCTATAACACAATGGGACAAGATGTGAACAGTTTTGACTCATTCAAGCGTGTGTTAAACACAAGTACGCATAACCTCTAATATATATATATATATATATATATATATATACCTCTAATATATAAATATATATATATAGATATATATATATATATATATTACAATTGTGCTTTATTTAAGGGTCAGTCCAACCAGAACGTATTATCGTTGGTAATATCTTGAACAAATAAATCAGTTGACAGTTTGTTCTATGTCTAAAGGATTCCTAATACATGACTCCTGCCAACTTAATTTACTTGCTTCTGTACAAGATTTTTTTTTAAATGTATTTTATAATAAAAAGACAGGACATAATATGAACAGAAACTCTGAAAATGCTAGGCTGACCAGGAAAAGTTGACAGAGAGTTTGGAATTACAGATCAAGGTCAGATGGACTGATCCTTTGAGAATGCTCATCTCCTCTTCCATACTCACAACACTTTAGTAATGACAAACAAACATAATGGCAAGATACTGGTAATTGCCTTTTCAACCAGAACCAATTTTTGAATCTGCTCTTAACCAGAGTAAGTTCTATCAACAGCAAGCATGGCTCTTCTAAACAGACTGTAGACATGGATGCCAAATATTTTATTAAGACCTGCAACTTCTTTAAATAGCAAGGACCAAAGACGTGGGAGAAGAGGGAACTATATTTAAGAATTACTTCCTTGGGTGGCAAAATAAAGAAAAAATAAACCTAATCAAAGCACACATATTCATTGTTACACAGTATGGCAATAATGCAAGGGATCAAATAATTGTGCTGCACTTAATATAAGTAGAACACCTATAAAAAAAAACAGAAAATGTAAACACAATGCAATGAGGTCCTTTTACTTAAGGAACAGCAGCTGTTCACTTAGCAAAGTGAATGCAAACTTTGCAAAGTGAAAAACCTGTGTTAATTTTGAATACCCAATCACGGGAGGAGTTTCGAAAAACAGCTTTTTTAAGGATATGATTGGTTGCATCTTTACCTTGTTTATAAAGTACAGTGAGAATTCACTTTGGCATGCATACAGTCTGTATTGCTTAAACAAATGGAGCTGTAACAAGATTTCTACTACAAAACAATCATGCTGTTTAGTCCAAACAGTGTAACAACTGAGGACTGCACACATCTGGAAATGGCTTAACATTTGTACACAGACATCGGTTTTCAGCTGTTAGGTCTCATCTGCTTGTTTTCCACTATTGTTTTACTAAGTGTCTACTACACAAAAAGGAGTCCAATAGTCAACAAGTCAATAATTATAAGAGGCAGTTATCTGAAGATGGAAGGATAGTTCTTTGTTGCTTCTTCCGTCACTGTCGTCTTGTCCTGTACACTGTCAGGCTATACAGTTCCCACACTCATCATTTCGTGTCAATTTATCAGCTTGTGTTTTTTGGCAGGCGGACAGGAAATGACTGAACCTGGCAAAGGCCATCTAAAGCAAGCTGTACAACATCCCTCCTGTTTCCATTCCTCCCCTGTCCACCCACTCACTACCACCACTGCCACCACAAGCACCTGATTACCACAGAGATATGAAAAATGTCAACACATGATAACACCTTTTTTTTAGGACAAAGCTTTTTTAGTGGCACAAGTGCCCAATGTTACGTGTGACACAGAGAATGACCAAAATTTCCTTTCTTTGAGAAGAATTAATATTGCCAATCAAGATAAAGTCATGTCACAGATACTCAGGAAATGGTAAAAAGCAACTTCCCGATTAAAACTTGTGCGGGGGAAGAAGCTGTTACTGATACATGAACATGTTTGTGTACACTGTGTCTTTCTAATTTAAACAAGTGGTGCATTGTAGCACAATGTGTCATTTGTTGCACTATGGAACAGGGTATGTTGAGGGCAAATTTTGTATTACTGATGAATATTTGTATGACACTGCTACTTCCTTCTCCAATCTAGACCAGACCAACCATTACTGAGTCTAAAGTCGAATACACGCGTGCAATAATATTTGTTGGAAAGGATCTTTACTAAACGACTAGCACTGCACGATGCATGAACGAGTGCTGTACATACAGCACAGCTCTGCTCTATGCCGAAGGGAGGGGGAAAACAACGGAGCGGCAACCCACTGCATGCTCTCCCCCTTCCCTTGCATTAGAATCATTAGTCGTTCATCATCCATGGATCCACCAGGACGGTAGTTCGGACGATGGACGACCAGCGCTGTACACATGCCAGATTCTCACCCAATATCGGCCCTGAGCCGATTATCGGGCGAGAACCGTTGGTCGTGTGTACCTAGCTTAAGATTCAAGGCATCAGTGCAGCCTTTGGGCTAATATTACACAGCAGGGCTTAACATGACATGGCAAGACCAATGCTGGTCCAATAGGAACCAAAACAGTAATTAATATTTAGTGTTGGAACAAGATGTTCAGCACAGTGACAGCACCCAACCCCAAAAGGCTAAAGTGCTGTCCATGACTTAAACAGCAGAGGTTGTAGGTCCTGTTCTTTTTGCTCTGTCCTGCTAAAGTGTCCTTAGTGGCCTTGCTCTTAACAAGCAGTCACATTTCCAGTTTGAAAGATGAGATCTGACTGGTTGTTATTTTTAATCCAACTTGTATTCTCAGAAGTAAATATTTTACCGAAAGTCCATAAAAAAAACAATATGAATGGTAAATTAAAAGTACAAGAACTACTTCATGCAGTTAGTGTACTCCATCAGTTACTTTGAGTTTACTGAGTTTTATGAAATGAACCAGAATCTAAAAAGCACCTCAAATGTTCACTGTACATATTTAATTATGCGCAGAGTTAAGTCCTCTGTCTCTTTACTTGTTTGTTAAGCTTCATTTATACATCTGACATTTTTGTATGAGAAAGATAAGAGTATGAAAGTCTGCACTGGGCATGATGGGGAGCACTCTCCTAAATCACTAGAAGGGGTTCCTAGATCATTAGATTACCAACAAGTGGCGAGTGGAATGAACTGGTGTAGTAAAGCAATCCCTGGATAGTACACTGAGCAAATAAAATGTAATTCCTGCATGTATCTCACTCATTGAATTTTACTGGAATGAATATTTAAAAGGATTGTGTTCGGAGATAGCTAACTGTTACTTGGGGGTGCAAGAGTTAAGTATTTTATTTTCCTAGGTATGAAAAATTTGTTTGAGCACTATAATATGTATCAACACCAGCCTCCCTGAAGTGAGGTTATGAGCACAGAAAGAACATCTGTTTGCCTCAGAAAGAGGAAGAAAAAAGTAGAATCTCAGTATGGGTTTCCCCAGCACAAGCCACCAGAACACCTGAAAGCTACTTTGGAGAGAACACCCTGGTGGGTGTCAATGGAACAACCATCCACACTCTTGAAAGTTTAGACTTGGCACAGCTGCAACCAAGAGTCACATTGATGAAGCTCACACTTATGACTTCAGTTTTCCTTTTAACCTGGTGGTAAAATGTAAATGCTAAAAGTGACAACAGAGATATTCTCACCTAACTGTGTCTAGACTGCTAATAATATTTACTGTTTACTGCATATGCATTCATTTTACAGGGAGAGAAATACACATTTCCCGCAATAGTGGACCATTAACAGGTGCATTTCAGTGACCTTTGTTCAAACCACTGGTCCCTGCAATGGAAAGAAACTTCACTTCTGTCATATAATTAGTAAGGGTGCGGTGTAAAAAAAAAATCCCATATCTACCTCCTGCCTGTTTGCTTTACCAGACATTTCTTAAGCGCAACTGAACCATCACATTCGGGAAATTAAATACTGATGCAACATTACTCAAAATGTATGTCCAGACAAAACTTTTCTTGTTAGATTTGAACAGTATGATAAAGGATTAGTGGGTTTTTTTGGTATCCAGGTCATTTTCCTCACTATCCTGGTGACAACATTTTATTAGGTGTGAAACAAGGAGAATTTTGTTAATATAGACTAAAAAGTAATAAAAATCCAACAGGAGGTTTTACTATCCCTCACACTATCCAAAACTAAAAAGTTGAGTAAACAAAAACATTATTATTCTTTATTAAGGTACCAGGACCTGAAAACCAAGCAAATAAAAGTAAAGTCAGTAAGACCACTTGTAAAACAACAAGACTTACAGCATTGGATAGTAAGATTTTCAGCCACGTTAATGGCTTCCTGTCCAACATACATGGGTTATTTCACACCTTTGGACCTTTCAATGTAATTTTTGGTGTAAAACTTCTATTTGCCATCATCACTTATAGTCAACAATACTTTCCATCTGTATTCATATCTTTTCCATTAACAAACAATAAGACCAATAAACTGGCTGAGAACTTAAGGTAACCTGTGACATTCACCACTTGCTGTACAGAATGGTAGGATGAAGCAAGCTTCTGTGATACCATCAAAACAGATAGTAAAACAGGATGTGGTAAGCTGTTAGAGTGGAGCTTGTTTTTTCTGCACTCCCACGTCTTTCATTTCTTCAAGTTATAAAGTGGAAACTCAATGTTCAAGAACAGAAAATCACAGCCACATTATATGATCTTTGGTCATACCCTGATTTCACTGACGCTCTATTATGACTTTGAAAAACAAGTATTAATAACTAGCTGTGCAGCAATTCTGATATTACTCACCCATGCTATTTTTGGCACTGTCATAAGCCAATTCTGGACAATTAAAAAAGGCAGTGTTTACATTAATGAAACAACATTTAAAAAAGACCAATCATGCATGGATCATAGAACATGATTTTTATCTCATATGGGCTAGGAGTAAAAGCTCATGTATGTTTCTACACCTATCCATAGAATGGTGATGGTTAGAGCCATGTAAGAACTCAAGTTGTAATATAAGCGGCACTATGGTACATCTACCGTATGTGAGCAAAAAGAGGCACCTGGATTTGGCCTCTCCAGTGCACTTTATTTTAGTCTAAAACTGAGGCCATCATTCAGTTTAGAGGTATAAGGATACTGTTTTACAAAGTTTTACAAAATTAAGCAAAGTGTGCAACTTTCAGCAGACATTAAAATGTTTTTGACTTTGGGCCCTAACAATTATACATGTTCCATGACCATCAATTACAAAGCATACTTTAGAAATATTTTGTAGAAGGAATAATGATTTAAGTGGATACCTGTTTTTTTGTAGAATGCGATTTAATATTTGGCCTTGACCTATTAAGGAAACCATTGTTGGTCTGGCCACCCACTTTCAAAGAAAATACATCTTTAAAAAGTAAACCCCCAAAAAGGGAGCTAAAGTAATTTACCATATATTTTTTATCAAAAAAGTATTAAAATTACCTTAATTATTTTAAAAATTAAAAAAAAAAATCTGGCTTCAATGTAAAATTGTTAACTAATGTTAACACTAGCTAGCAGATCAAGGTCCCAAGTTTTGGATAATGTCTTGATCTAAGTAATGATAGAGATGGCCTAAGAGAGTTAAAGTTTTAAATATATAAAATGTGGAAGTGTTGCCCACAGTAACCAGTCAAATGTTTCCTTTAATTTCTAGCCTATTCTAGAAAAAATATAATTGTGTTTTCATTAGTGGCTGTGGGCAGTTCATTAAATTTTAAGACCAATTTATTAAAAGTAAAAACTGAACTAAAAATTTGACAGAAAAAAGGCAAAACAAACGAATCAACTGAAACAAAAGCTAGAATTGGTATTTTTTAAAGTCTATATGTTTACATGTTTTATTTTTGGTTTATATGTTTTTAACCAGATGCTGCATATGAAAAATAGTATGGTATGGCTGACCACCAAGCAGCAATACTCGACTCACAGAACATGTATGTGCTTGAGTCCTAGAACTTCCAAGTATTGCTGCTTTCAGAAAGTTTTTGTGGGCAGCACAATGAAAGTTTGTATCTGGTTTATAGGTTTCATGATTCACATTACATTTTGGGTTTTCTCAAAACTAAGCTAAGGAGAAGTGGTTTACTTTCAGACTCTTTCTCTCTCTCCGTAACTAAAAATAAGCTGTCTTACAGGCTCCATTTAAGAAAATGTAAAAATGAGAGCTTCCTTGTAAATAGGCTAGTTCCAACTGCATATAATAATGATCTGGAAACATAAAAAAGTCTAATGCTTTAATTAGGCTCTAACTTCTTTATTCTTGACAAAGTAAATAGTATATACACATTTAGGGTCCTTGTAAAGTAGGGAGTTAAAGTTGTTCTTGGGCCCCTACCCCGCCACCGGGAGTCAAATAAAGGGCCTAGATAAAACACTCAACTTAAGATCCTACTAAATATGGCAGGAGACCAATTATCTAGTATGAAAGGCATCCAATCCATATTTAATACCGATACACACTTGGCTTCAAATGCCCTGAGCAACCCGTCAAAAGACATTTATCCAATTTGCATTCAGTTGTTTAGTATACTGTCTGAATCAATACTTGTAAATAATATTGTCATAAAATATACATTACAAACCATCAAAATGTCAAATCTCTAATTCACAACTGTTACAAATCTCACACTTTCTTCTTAGTATGAAAATACACAAAGTGAGGATAGGATGACAACCAGAGTCGCTGTCTATGGTCTGAATGGCTGTGACCAATATTACGTTACAAGTTTAGGTAGCCGGTCCTGTACACAATGCTGCTGAAGGAAGTGAGACATGGTTTCTGCATATTGCTTTTCCTCTGTATCTACAAATAGAAACTATGTGAGCAGCCTGCTATGGTGCTATTTTTAGTTTGTAGTACCAACCACATTGATCAGGTAGCACATACTAATGAACTCTTTTTCTACACTTGTCCGCAGATATCTTTAGGACTTGTAATTTTAGGTACTTCACGTACACATCTGAAAACCACAATAGAATTATTTTTATATTTTCCTCTTGCACCCATCACAATATTTTACTTGCCCTGAAAAGAGAGTTTCTTATCGTTTTAAAGTATTTGTTGGGGAGAGCAGGGATTAATGAGAAACTTTTATATAGTTTTATTTAGCTGGCCAAAGTAATACTAATATATAGAGAGCTGTAAACTGTAAATACTCTGGTACCAGCAAACTTTGTGTAGCCTGTGAAATATTAATTATGATTGGGTGCCATGGGTTACAGCTCTTTGCTCTTTCCCTGTTAAAGTCTGGAACACATTAGGCAGACAAGCATAAGATCCTATTTATCCTATGGATATAGTACATAGCCTGTGGCATTGGATAGGACATGGTCAGAGACTACAGATATACAGTGTGGTTGGAGAAGACAGCAGAAATGTGAAGACAGTCAAAGATTATCGAAGATCACTGCAGTCCCTATACAAATCAATGGAGCTACATCTGTGCTTCCACAATCTTCTTATAGTTGACTGTCATCATTTTTGTTATTTGATATTCTTTTTATCAAAATAATATTAGATCAATGATGTAAAAAAAAAACAACATATGTGAAAATAACAGGCTGTGGAGGACCTAGGCGGGGGAAACACTGTCTAGGGGCTGCCTGGGGCCTAGAAGAAAGAGATTGTAGTTCACAGAAGACAGCTTGGAATGATGACGGTAGATTTCAGTTTAGTGCACAATTTAAACAGATAAAGAATTTCCATCAGGTTGGATTGTTTTTCAGACCCTCATTCTGCAAAAGTAAACCAATACAACCATTACATCCAAGGTTTGGTTAGCTGCAATGTATTGAATGTATTCTAGGTTTAGATGTACATTTAGTATCCAAGACCTATGTGGATGTACAACAAGAGTTTGTGCTTTTTTATTATACCATACTATAATATTCTTTTCTAAGGTATAGGAATCCCATTGGCTGGCCATATCCATGGGTAATAAAACCTTCAGCCAAAAGCTGCCAATATTTTTATGGCAAAGTTGTGAAAAGGGAGGCCCATCCTACCAAGAACTTCAATATTAAATATGACAATGATTCTAAACAACTGTCTTATATTGGGTGAAGCAGGTCCCTTTAAAAAGTCAGGACTGGTATATGCATTTTAAGTTAGCTTGACCTGTTTTTAAAAAGCTCAGAACTTGTAACAAAAGTCAGCATTTCACATCATGACCAAAAATGCACATAGCCAAAAAGCAGTTATCTCTACCAAATAAATCATAAATGGTGACAGTTGTTAGTACTAGACAGTAATCTGTTTTGTAATCCTATAAAGTACGCAGTGGTAACAAAATTTAGGATTAAAGCAATCAACTTTTCTCCACGTGTGGTAATGGGTGAGCCCTAAAGAGCGTGTAAGCAGTTTTTAGTTGGGAACAAGAATGGAGACTTCGTAGGAAAAATTGTGAAGTAATGGAAAAAGTAACATAACACATTCTTGTATGTTCTGTGTTTTTTTTTTTGTTACCTCAGGTGCATTGGATTTGTTTAAGGGTAAAGTATTTGTATCTGTCTAATCAGAATAATCTACTGCCCAAGGCCATGCTGTTTTTGGACTGGTGGACTGGATAGGGGAGTTGTTAACTGACAACAAGTAGCAAGTTGTAATAAAACGTGATCCTCCCCAAAGCATGTGGTTTTGGCAGCTTTGAATTGCATTGTCAAACCTGACTGTCAAACAATTAGGCTGAACATTTTCCTACTTTCTGCACCCAGTCTTGACACAAAAGATGAACATTCTGATGGAGGATTCTGGGTACTGCACACATAGTGGTGAGGAGCTCCCTGACATTTGATGTTGGTATGGAAATCTGGGAGACGGTAACATAACTGGGACAACCCTGCCAACAAATGACTCTGGGCCTCGTAGCTTCCTGACACATGCCTGCTTTGTTTATGTTATACATTCACTATTCAAAAGAAGACTAGCAGGCAAGATATTCCATTTCTATTAATACACTGGTTGTTTGTTTTTACGCTTATGCTATACCTCCTGACAGGTTCCAGCCACTCGCATGTGAATTGTGCAGAAGCAGCACATGACTCCTTCATTCTGCACAAATTTAAAACTTGAAGTACAGTTGCATGTATTTTTAGAAGGTAAAATATGTAAATGACTGCTAAGGAACTACAGCAAGCATGATCACTACCCTAAAGGGTATTGGCATTTGTTTTTAAGGAAATATGTATGTGTTTTCTATCTAATTTCCATCTTTATTGATTTAATTCATTCAGCATTTCAGCATTAAAACATGTTTATTTTTATCAGATAAATATCAAACATTATGTATTCATAAAACCAGGCCAAACCAGGCTCTTTTGCACATGTTTCCAGCTTCACCTTAACTTCTGCTGTTCTTTACAACATTTTGTGGCTCACATTTACCCATACAAGTGAACAATTCAGGGTGCTGACTCCTCTGTCTCCTTGCAGCTCAATTTAAGGTTTTATTCAAAGATAGTGTGTCTGCATGTAGGCAACTTACTTTAGAAAACCTATAGTGCTCTAGGAATCCTTTGTCATGTATATTTATGTGTAAAACAAAGATGAAATCCATATAGTAAATGACAGATAGAAGATATCAATTTGTAAAAGGCCAAAACTCAAAGAATAAAATATAAGTAACCCAAATACAATATAGTTTTCCCATAAATGAATCTAAGGCCAAAACATATTTTTTTCTGAAGGATTGATCAGGGGTGATCAGGTTGAATTTGTTATTTGTGTCCTTATTGGGGAGATACATACTTTTTATTATTTTCACTGGAACTGAACAAGAAAGGAAAAAAACAAGATTTTTAGTGTTGCCAGAAAAAAACTGCCATTTGACCTACTTGGGGAAGTTTTCTTTTACTACTTTATGTGTCTTTAGAACAGGAGATGTTGGTGTAATAGCAGAAGTGAGTACCCTGGAAGGCTATACATATCACAGTAGGAATAGGTAAGACATTTTAAGGAGGAATCTCAGGGGTTATCAGAGGTTTCAGATGGCACTGCAGGTGGTAGACACTGATATATGTTATACTGGGGCCCACTGCAGGCTTGGTCAGCTACTAGAAAGATTAGAAACATGAGTTGTCAAAGGCAATAAAAAAAACAGATTGATGATTAAAGCATGTTGACCCCTTAAATGAAAGAAATGCTGCGTATACCAAGTTAATGTCTAAACACACAATATATATATATACTTATGCAGAGAAGTAATACAAAAGTTATCTATGCTCATATAAAATTTTATAAAACTGATCAAATATTTAGGCATTTTATAGCACTGATCTGGTCTCTCAGCACCATATGATATATAATAAATGTGGACACATAGAACAGGATGCAGCTGACAATCCAAGGCTTAAAAAACACAGAGCACACTGGCTGATTTGTTTTGACCCAGTGCAATGCATTGCCAAACACATTAGCTGGTGTGCAACATCTTTGTTCTGCTACTAACATAGTTTTCAGTTTGAGATGCCACAAATGTTCCCCCAACACAGAACTGATTTTTGTTTTGAACAGATTTGATTTTCTAACAAATATAGGTGATCACACAATGCTATGCTGATATTATCACATTGGTTTGACGAACATCTAATTCATATATATTAGGAGTATTAAGTCATTTCTCTGCTGGCTTTGGCTGTCTGACATTACGCTATGGGGCAGCCACATTTATTCTCTGCCAGGCTTCACTAGACAGGAAGTGGGGAAAGATCTGCCATAAAGACACAGAAATAAAAATAATTTCCCCTCTACTAAAACAGCAGAACAGGACTTAATGATAAATCCTTGTAAGGGAGCCCAAGATAGCATTAGCCTAACAGGCAGTTGTGATTTTAACCCAGTTTTTACAAAACTTGGGAAAAAAATGGCATTACTTATACTATAAATGAACATAATATAGCTTGTATGAGATTTTAGCACTTTGTTTTAGCTCTATTTTCCCCTAAAGGGTCTCTGAGGGTATCTATGATGTTTGACTAGAACCATCTCAGGTGTTTTTTTTCAGTTTTGGACAGGGCGGGGGTATGTATAGAACCATGTCAAGTTTTTATTGCTTTCTATATCCCTAAGGGAAGATTCATTTTCACAAGTTTTCCATATGACACTGAAACACAGAAAATAAGAGAAAATACCAAATCTGAGTTGTCGCCAGAACAGTTAGCCTCTGAATGGAACAACTTTTTCAGTAAAGTATCAGCCTAAAAGGATTTATCTCGCTTTCAATACTTCTTGATTCCTTTTCTATCTACACAACAAGAAGTGAAGGGAAATCTCCCGAACGACACAGATTACCAATAAAAAAAGGCTAACCCTTCCTTTCTCTTCAAATTATTTTCAGGCCCACCTAATGAATCCGTTTAACTGCGTAAAATAAAATTCCGGTTATAGTAATTTTTTTTCCAAATCACCAACACTTTGCCTCCAGATATTCCTCTCCTTGTAATGTGTTCATAGAGTGAATGTTAGCAGTTAATGCTTGTAAACATGTGTCGTACAAGAAATGAGGGGGCGTTCTGTTGTAATCTGAGTAACTGATGGAGAGAACATGCTGATTATGATCTGATATTATCTTACACTTCGTTCTTCTCATAACAGTGAAGGGCAACAGTGTGTAATGTAGGCACATTGATCTAATATCCACCTATGTCCTAATTAGCTCATGTAAACAATTGGTGTAATATATCAGAAGTGCAATAATCGCAAAACACCAATTGCTGCTGCGCTTTCATCACTTGAATATCAGTTTTACTTCCTGATAAACTTTCTTATGATTCAAATAGAAGACCCAGCATCAACAGATTTCCATTGTGATAAAGCAGTGCATAGATAGCCGTGCCCAACATTCCATCCTCCCTTCCTCACAGTAACAAACTATGAAAGGTCAGCAGCTAAACTTACAGTAGTGGGGCAGATTTGTCTCAGGCAGCAGCTGGAAGACATCTGTAGCACAAGCATGAGAACCTCTGGTAATGAACACAGTGCACTGTCTTTTCTCAGAGTAACCCTGCTGGCATGCTCTGTAGAGAAGGTGACAAATTCCTAGCAATTCATGCTACAATGTCATAACAATGATATCTCTAAACAACTCTCCCAGCACATATTAGCAATTACTGTTAATATTGCCAGACTAGTAAAATTTTTTACATTTTACTAAACTACTACAGATAGGGTCATACTGTATGTTAAGCTACGTACACAGGTCCAACAGCTCTCGCCCGATAATCGGCTCAGAATCTGGCGTACAGCGCCAGTCGTCCATCGTCCGAACGAATGTCCAGGCGGATCCATGGACGATGGACGACTAACCATCCTAATGCAAGGGAAGGGGGAGAGAGCGCAGCAAGGTGCCGCTCCGTCGTTCTCCCCTCTCCATAGAGCAGAATGGTGCTGTAGTATGTAGTATGTACAGCAATCGTTCATGTATCGTGCAATAATAGTCGTTGGAAAGGATCATGAAATATCCTTTCCAACGACTATTATTGCACGTGTGTATGCGGCTTTAGGCTGGAATTGTTTAAGCATTGTGTGCAAGATTGTGAATAAGTATCTCAATACTGAAGTGCCCAAGGTATATGAGTTCTTAGGGTAAATACTGTCAGAGATCATCTGCAAACCATCGGTCACAATGTGTATGTAATGCATTCGCTGCTGAGTTGGACTTAAAGCTATAAACTGAGCCCAGATTGAATACCAAATGGTCATATTGGAAATGGACCTTTCCTCGTCACCTGCTGATTACCAAGTACCCATGTAAAGAAATCAAACCCCGGTTATTAAATCCTAATACACAAGTATATTTTACTACATTGATTCACCCTCCCTAGCTCCCAAACCTAAACTATCTCCTTCAAGGTGAAATCAAGCTGGCCTCAATAGCACAGTGTGGTCTACTAGAATTTAACGTGACCATACTCTAAAAACTCCTAGGGTATAGAACACCAATTAGTCTGCCCAATCTGATCTTCTTTTACACTGGTGATTTTCTAAAGGACACACCACTGATTGGCTTTGAATGGCCATATAGGTTTGATGAAACTGATCTTTTCATGGAAGTAGATAGTCAAGTGCCATGCGAAAAAATTCTAACATTCCACACAAAATGTACATTTACATTTCAGATTTTATTTATAGTAACAGCTTTATTTGTTGCATTACATTGCCCCATTAAATGTTTAGGGAACTTCTTTTAAGGGAACAACTTTTTTAGTTGTTAGACATGGAAGAAATTGATCAAAAACCCAGGGGGGCCTACAGAAAAAGTAGCTCAGAAACATAAATCCTGTCCAAGAGGCAGTCTGTAGTCCTGATTCATTACTTCCATGATTATCCTTACCAACATTATAGACTATGACATAAGAAGATCTTGCTGGGTAGTATGTTAAACATATGAAGCACCTCATTACAATACTACATCTTCTGTGTTTTATCTGCATGTCTTGGAGAAAAATGAAAGTGTAATCCTCCCTAGCAGCCGGTCTGCTTCTCATTCAGCCCAGACACTATTTACCATTTTAGTACATGCTGTTAGCAATAAAAACAGGATCTATCCATATGTCTCATGTGCACAATGCACACACGTGAAACATATGTAGCATTATTCACTGGTGATTTATCTTCCTATACTAGGAAAAAGCTTCAACAACTTCCTTAATTGAGGAGTATAAGGGAAAATGCTACTAGTGCACTAGGTAACAGCTACAAAACTTTTTTAAGATCTAGTAGCTTCGAAGCTTGTTAAACTGATGTCAACTTCATTGACCAGGGTCAGATATTTCCCCTGATGTCTTCTATTGCAACTGAACATATTCAGGATTACACATAATTCTTCACCCCTCTCCATAGTTTTCTTGTTTCATAGTGGTACAACCTGGAATTAATATGGCATTTTAGGAGTTTTGCAAAAGACTTGTATGGTACATTTTTTTTACTGAGTTACAAAAAAAATGATAAAAAAGCAGGCATTTGATAGTTGTGTAAAGTTTCCTTCCTTGTCTATGAGTCAATACCTTATCTTTCACATTTGTATGATTTGATTACATTCTGGGCTTTAACTGGTTCTTCGTTTTAACACACTCCAGTGCAGTTTTGACTATATGACAAGTCAATTTCCAGCTGGAAGGTGAACCTCTTCCCCAATGGCATGTCTCTTGTAGGCTGAAACATTTTCCTTTGAAATTGTTCTTATTTTTTTGTATATGATTGCCTCTTCCCATACATGCCTCTTACATGCCTAAGTAGTATTGTTCTTTTTAGGACCATGCTTTGTCCCAGAGTAGGAATTGCAGAAATATAGGAATAAGCAAATCATATTTAGGAAAAGAAAGAAATGTACATGTGTTGTGAGGTGGGGCAGAGACTAAATGCATAGCTCAATGCTCTTTGTACAGGAATACTACATAGATATCATCCTTTTCAGCCTATGCATTCATTAGGCATGCAGTAATTTCAAATGTTTATGTTGAGGGAAAGAAACATCAAACAGAATTCAACTAGCAAAGACTATATATATATATATATATATATATATATATACATATATATATATATATATGAGCCCAGTTAAACTATACCACAAAGGTCTTTTAGTGCATTGAAGAACAGAGCATTAGCCAGACCATTTATCCTTTATCCATATGTACCTCAATGTAGGTGCAAGATACAAGCGCAAAACATAGGTGGCTCAGGGGTTAGCTAATCCAGCCTTTGCAGCACTAAATCCTAGGTTCAAATCCCAGCCAGGACACTATCTGCATGGAGTTAGCAGGTTCTCCCCATGTCTGTGTGGCTTTCCTCCCACATCTCAAAAAACATGCAGTTAGGTTAATTGGCTTCCCCCTATTGACCTTAGACTATATTAATGACATATGACTATAGTAGGGAAATTGGATTGTGAGCTCCTTTGAGGGACCGTTAGTGACATGACTATGGACTTTGTACAGCCCTGCATAGTATGATGGTGCTATATAAATACTGTGTAATAATAATAACATATATACCAGTGCTTTCACGTAGGTGCAATAAAGGACAGTAGATGTGCACAATGCAGAATGTCATTACACTGCAACAAACATTAAAGTGTGCTATGGTGAAAACATTAGTGGGTGAATCAATCTTTAAACTGATGCATCAGTGTTTATTCACAGCAGCTGCAACTGTAAACTCATGCAGCATGCAGTGCGATTTGATACTGTTGTTTTAAAAAAAACATTTGATTGGAAATTACATGTCTAAAACTATAGCATTTATGAAATTTAGTCTAGTTATATTGGGTCTCACTGACGCAGACCATGCAGTTAGCCTGCATCAATGGAATAAAGCATACACTATGGAATTGCATCAAGGGTGAATAAGCCTTCAGGAGGAAACAGCACCAATTCACATATGTACATCCAAACCTAGCACACAAGCATGCAAGGAATGAAAGCAAAGTGATTTATGGGCACAAGCCTGTCAGTAGGAATGACTGTGGGTTACCTGTAAACACATCCATGGAAAGAACATGTGCAGAATCCCAAATTACTGCCTTACTGGTGTTACTATCCAGAGGATTCAAAAGTAGTATGGTTATGTAATGATAACAATGTTTCCTGTAGTGTAAGCAACACATTTAACTGAAAACATTGGTAAATCTGAACTCACATTACAAATACAAATGAAAGAAAGGCTATTTCTTTATATTTCCATGTGTCTTGTTAGATTAGTGAGACTTTGCTGCAGTGCACATGAAAATGAATATGCTGAGAGTAGAAAGCAGCGAGTGAGCACAAGAATACCTTCTACTCCTTATCCACACAGCAGGTTGCAGATCTTTTCTAGGTCTGCTTTAAAGATCTGCCTGTGTTTTAATGAAAGTAGTGTCTGGATATCAAAACTAGTGGGATTGAATATAAAAAATCCCATGGCAGGAAAACAGTTTCCCCGTTAAGTACCGGTATTACAACTGTGTATACCTGTTTACCTGGAGTTCAGTGACAACATTTAAAGATTCAATTGCCTAGGCCCAGTTACACACATGATTACACCCATGATTCACTTATGTAATAAGCCATAGTGACAGCAGGAATAGAGTCTTAAGGTCGTCTTAGTAACATCTGCCAGCTTATTACAAATACACTGAATACAGGGACACAAATGATACGATGGTGAATTAGGGATTATGACACATTGTTTTTATTCCCACATAAACTAGAAAATGTTCCACGCTGTGATGTTTAGTGTGGGGTTATTTTCCACTTTTTTCTCTGCAAATATTTCTTCCGGCTTATGATCTGCACCATTATTGTAAATATAGTACAAAAATAATTAATCAATACTTATTGACATTTTCGTATCTCTTTGTTTCCCTTTTTCTACTGGTACTGATGTTTTATGCTCTTTCAAAATATTTTTTTAAACACTTAAAATCATTTTAATATATATTTTTCCAGTGTTCTGTCCTCATCCTTTGGTACAGCACAAATTATGCCAGTAAATGTATTGACCAAGAAGTGGCCGGCAACGTTTCCTATATATACTTCCAAAGGTGCTACAGAAGTTGCAGATGCCTTGGGAGCCATGTTGCATGGGGCATTGCTAATGCAGGAGCCTCTTCTTCCTTTGCCTTGCCCAGTCACATCCTGCATTGTGCAGGACAAAGCTGTTACACTTATAGTCCTGCAGATTAAATAGAAACAGCTCCTTTTAAAATCAGGGACACTCCTGTAGTCATTGTAAAGATCAGATTTTGGTCAGTACGCAAAATAAACTGGGATCGCTTCTCGTGGCAAAGGAACGGGAGTGTGCGGGAACAGGAGTCATTGGGGTTGTAGGTCACTAAGGATCAGTTTATATCTGTATATTAGATATAGGGTGTTAGTTGGGAAAATTTGAAAAAGCAATGTGTTAACCCTCAGTAGAAAATGAGTTATCGGTCAAATGATACCCATAGGGGTGAAGCAAACTTTCTTTTTCCCATTCAATAGTTTCAGGGATAAAATCTGGAAATTCCCTTTATACAACAATTACAGATAATAAAGCTAAATTTCTTCATCTAAAAGAAAATGTTAGGCTGCATACACACGAGCACAAATTGTTGCTGGAAATGAACGATCTGTCATGGACAGATTGTTTATTTGTTAACAAAAAAAGTGCACAATGACTGGCCAACGACGCAGATGAACAAGGAATTTTGCTGGAAACGAACGACCATCCCGGTGGATCTAATTTGGCGACAATCGTTCATAATCTATTGTGTGTGCGGTTGTTCAGTGATCGTGGATTGTTCTGTGATACACTTTCTCCTGTACATGTCACTTCCTACATCGTTTGAATGATCGTATCTAGTGTGTACATTATTGGTGGATTATATTTGAACGATCCTATCATTACAGCATGTACAGAATTATGCACAATACGATCGTTCAAAATAATAGGGAATAATCGTTGATCATTTGTTTTCAAATGATAATTATTGCACGTGTGTACCTAGCCTTGGGCTCGATAGTTGGGCCCTGTTTGGGGTTTATTAAACCTTATAAATTGCAGGTAAAAAGTTATAAAAATTGTTGCTATAAGAAAATAGGGGATAATTGCTGTGGGTAGGTACTGTAGCTCCTGATGCAGCCTTTAAAGTGACCATGAATATAATCTAAAAGTTATATTTATTGATTTTGTTAGCTCTTTAATAGAAATCTTTTTTAATCTGAAGATAAATATAGATTACATGATGGTAATACTGCAGTTTTGATAAAATAAATGTCTGATTTACCTTATGAGAATTAGAAGTGATTGTATCCCTAGTTCAGAAAAGGTTAAAACCAAGAGAGAGCTTCTGGACATATACAGTAATGGGGAGACACCATTTCCTCCCAGATGACTTAAGCTCTACATCTGCCACATCATTTAATACAACCAAACCTTTTTTTTCAGACAGCAGCCAAAAGGAAATAACTTGCTCTGGGAGTCTGAGATTCCTAGGGAACTATCTCAGCTCCTTAAAATAATTGAATCCCTGCTCCTATTCCTACTTTATTACAATGTCAACAAGAGATCTCATTTGTTTGAAAGTTTGGGCTCTTCAAGCAGGGTAATATACAGTAGTATACAGTTTTCTGGCAATAGCTACTGTTGAAAAGAGGGGGGAAAAAGAAAAGAAGAAGACATTGCCTATGATAGCAGATCTCGGTCTGACGTGAAAGCAGGGAGCTGGGCCAAAAGCAGCAAACAGCACGGCTTCCCCCATCATAGCTGGCTGCAGCAAGGGATGCTGGTTATTGACATCTGTCGCTGTAGAATACTCACTTGCTTTGACAGATCTCATCTGGAGACTGTAATTAAAATGAAAACAACTTAAAATGTCATTTCTCTAACTTAAACATTTACAGATGCTGAATAGTGTAAAAAAGCCTATCTGGAGTGTTGAAATAAATTCAGCTTTACAGAAATAAAGCTTTACAGAATAAATATCTGATGTGTGCATATATGTTGTAATAATGTACTCAGGGTATAGACCTTCTCCAGCTGCCCCCACGTCCATACAGTTCAGGAGCAATATAATGTGTATATTAAAGTGATCTGAACTATATATGCCTACCATGGGTGGCATGGTGGCTTAGTGGCCAGCACTATAACCATTACAGTGCTGGTAAGTCCCCCCCCCCCAAAAAAAAAAAAAAAAAAAAATTGAAGATGAACAAAAAAATGACATATGACTATGGTAGGACTTTGGACTGTGAGCTTTGTTAAGGCTCTGGATCTATATCAATACAAGGTAATAATAACACATGCCTACAGCACTGTCCAGGAACTACTAGAGAAAGACTAATTACAGATATTTACTTATTTACTATTTAATATTTACTTATTATGAAGAGAATTGATGGCTCCTTTAAAATGACCATCGGGTTTGAAAATGCCACTTTATGCCTACAACCCATTGTAAAATGGGAAACATGGGAGAACACGTGAGATAGAAGTGTGAGGGAAGTTAAGGGTACAAAAAATACCAAGAGAAAGACATGCATGAAGAACAAAGTTGGATTTTGGATGTAATTGTGTTTTGGTGACCAAGGAAAGCATCAAACTCTACTTTATTTGGCCCTTCAACTAAAATGTTAGATTTGGTGCTCCTCTAAAGTACCCTAGTAAGTCAGTTCCTGCCACTCAGGGGCATATAGATAAATCTGTGAACCTCTGTATAGCTAATAAAACTGAATTAATAACCACCAAAGTACGTTGTGATGAACTGCTTATGTGCAGTACACCGCCAGCTCTCTCTTGGTGGTCTGCAATATTCACCCCTCAACTATTTCATATGTCTTAGCCCTCTATCTTCAATATGTACCCCACTACTTGGTTCACTGGTGCTGGACCCTAATTTCCCCTGGCAGCCAGAGATTTCAGCTTCCACACTGCATACCCTATACAAAACTGGAAAAGATAGACTATCATAAGGAAACCCGGTTGATCCAGCAAACCTGAAATGGATTTTTTAAAATTATTTTATATTATTTAGCAAATGTTTTCAGCCCTGGACCAAATCCATTCAAGATTTTTTGGAACAGCCAGATTCCCCCATGATGGCCTATCCTCTCCAGTTTTGGAGAGCTCAGACCTAATGTGTATAAATATGTATGTAGAATGTTCACCACGGCTTAGATTTAGTTTTTAAAATGTTGGTTGTGGTGAACCATTCATTTACAGTTAGACACCACTCAACCCATTCAGGAAAGTGTAAGCCGCAATAGGTTGAGTTTGACTATTATGGTACTTTTGCCATAAATTTATGTAAATTCATCAGCTTTATTTAGAGAGAATATACTGAAAAGAAGGCCATATAGAATATTTGTGTACATTGTGGTCATGCAACATTGCCAGATTTCACTAGTTTGTGGGGTTTCACAAACATCACTAACTGTAACTCTTTCAGAGTAGTTGTGTTACCTGGATATCTTCTGAACAATTAACATGACATGACATGTACAATCTTATTCAAAATCAAATAGTTATATTATTTTATATAAGCAGACGAAAGTGTTGCATAGTACTAGTACTAGTACTGTAAATGCTAGTACTGTAAATATATTTGTTCTGAAGCAATTCTTTATAACAGCACTCACATGACAAGTACGTGAATACTGACTATTCGAGACAACAGAAAAAATACTTTTCTGTCTTCGCAGTTTAGTAATTAGAGCAGCTTGCAGTTTCTAGGAATGGAAGGAAAACTGGAGCACAGAACTGCTATTAAAAATGAGCAGGAGTGCCCTGGATTCCACCAAGTATTATACAAAGGGGTTTTCTCAGCTGCTTAAAAGGCTGAGCAAGCAGAAGTCTCCCCACTGCACACGTGTCAGTTCCACCTCTGTAGTGCTAGTGAAGTGGAACTTTTCATGGAGCCAAGTGCTTCAAGATTTACTGAGACGTATCATATAACTCCAGAGTACCCTACAGAAGGTGATGGCTTAATGCTCCATCCTGACAGCAACCGTCCAGACAGGGATGTCTACTAGAGTTTTTTTTCTTTTCTTTTGCAACCGGCTTGATTAGAGCCAGAACCTTTGTAAATCAAGAGGAATTTCTATGCTTTTTTTCTATCCTCTCACTATTTTCCGGTGCCTACTTCCTGCCCTATCTAAAAAAACAGCAGCTGCATGAGACTGATAGAGAAGTCCCTGGGTAATGACTTTCACAAGTGAGGAGGAAAGCTACAAATGGGTTTGGGAAAGGACAGTATGACAGTTGAAAGGGGAGCTGATAGCGTGGGCACAACATCAGATTTTCTAACTGTACAGATAGGACCGCTGGCCCCCTGATGTCTGTGAACAAAGCAAAAAAGGGCACTGATACAGACATGGGAATGATAGCTTAAAGTGCACACAAGGATAACAAGAAAGGGAGCTACTGTGGACTAGTCCTATTGTGTTTCATATCAAGCACAGATTACATAAAATCCCATGCAACTAGATAAAGCATATTTATTTACAAGCACATTACATAAAAGCACTTTCATCATCCTTCAGTACAGCGGGGGAATAAAATATTAACTCATGTAATGCCAAAGTTATTAGCAGTGCTTTTTATATCATTGGTGATGTTTATAAAATCTATAGATTGAATACACCCCAATCTTACACTACTTACAGTCAGATGAACTGCCATCTGGGAATAGCTACTGTGCTTTGCTATGGAGGAAAGCACAGCAAGGTGCTGCTATCTCACCATCCCTTCTCATTTCCATTGAATGAAATGGTTCTCTATGTACAGCACTGGTTTGCTCACCTGTCACTGGAAAAGCTCACAAAAAATAATTTCCAGCAACAGATATCTGATCTCTGTACAGGGCTTTACTGGCTTCCTTTGTATTGAGTTACCATTCATGTCCTAAATAATGTTATATGCAACATACAAAGGGAGCCATGGGCCTATAGTAACTTGAAATAACATTTTATCCTGACTGTTAGAGCACACCACAGTGAACTTAGATGCCCTGGCATCTTGTCTGGGACACAAAAAATGCACAATAATATTCCTTTCTCTCTGTGACTGCTGCAATACTTTTCCTAGCATCTGAGCATCACAACACCAACCTATGGTATGTTTTGTTATAGTTGTCAAATAGCTATAAATGAATTATTAATATTTGAAACCATGCTTGCTCAGTAAGTAAATAGTTTTCTCATGTCATGTTATGTACAGGATATATGTTCTATACATAAATATATTGTACTTTATGTGATGCAACAAATGTCTGTCAGTTAACTATGCTGGTTGCAAGCAAGTTGTGAAATAATCGTATTTTGAATGTCTTTGTTCTGAAAATGTAACAGTGAATACTTTTACTAACTAGACAGGTGGACATTGTCAAGCTGACCCCCTGAAGTTCCATCCAAGCATCAGAATGGGGAAGGAAGGCGATTTAAGTGACTTTGACTATGGTTTTTGGTACCATGCGGGCAGCAGTATTTCAGAAACTGCTGATCTGCTGGGATTTTCACAAAAAAACTGTACAATCTACAGTTTAAAGAGTATGGTTCAAAAAAGGAAAAACCCAGTGAGCAGAAATATTCTTGGCTTTGTTCATTGGAGGCTGGTCCAAACTTACAGAAAGGCAGCAGTAAGTCAAATAACCCCTTTTCACAACTGAAGAAAGCAAAACAGCATCTCTGAATGCTCAACATATTGATCCTACACCAACAGGGGACCATACCAGCTAAAAACAGATACCTGAAGCTACAATTCCTATGGACCCACCAAAATTAGATAGGAGAAGATTCAAAACACATTGGCTGGTCTGATGTCTTGATTTCTGCTGTGATATTCGGATCGTAGAGTCAGAATTTGTCAGAAACAACATGAAACCATGGGTCCTTCTTACCTTTTATAAATGATTCAGGCTGATGATGTAATTGTATGGGGGTATATTCATGGCACACATTGGGTCCCTTAGTACCATTAAACATTATTTAATAGATACAAAAGAACAGTTAATAGGAAGCTACCATGTGTTATTGTATGGCATGTATAAAGGATTATTTTAAGAGAGTGCTAGCTTGCAGAAGTCTAATAGACTATTTTTTTCAGTAACTCTTCTATAGTTCTAATAGTGAAGAGTTCTTTTATGTAAGTGGTCAATGAAGCTGAGCTAAATATTATTATTATTAATATAGATTATTAGTGACAATGACAACTTATGTGTAAGGGGAGATCTGTTCTTCCTATGCTGTTGGCTTAGCTGTAGAAAAGTGGTTTCGACTGCAAAACTATGCAGACACTGTCAATGGGGTAAGTCAGTACATGCACCCATGGTATTAGGGTGAAGTTAAAAGAAGTTTAATGCTGGAGTCTAATTATGCTCCTGATTCTAATACTTACACTGTTTTATATTCCATGGAATACATTGATAATAAAAGGAAAACTGCTTTTATTATTATAGAGCGGGCTGGAGATTTTAAAGTGAAAATTTAAAAATATGTGTTCACCAAAAACAGGAAAGTTTTGAGATGAACGGTGCAGTGTTCATTTCATTGTCTACTATGTCATGCATTTTCCAGAAACTACTTATAATTGCATTTTAGATGCTGGCTTACATCATGTAAAGGCTTCAGAGATAAAATTTACCCACAGGAACACTGTATGTCTATGACTGATATATTATTTCCAATACATTTAGTACAGATGCAAATTCAACACAATTGCACTCAATTAAAAGCAAAAAAATGGAGGCCATGATATTTGCTTCTAAAACATGGAGAGCAATGGGCCTATAGTAACTTGCAATACCATGAAATAGAAGTTCAATCACTAGACTGATGTATTTACCTGCATCTATAGGCATATGAAATGAACTGCCCTGACCTCTTTGACACGCTCGTGAATCAATGACAGTGGTCACAGTCAGTGTGCCAACATGGCTGTCACCAGTCCTAAAATAGAACAGTTGCTGGGACTTCACCTTGGCTTATTTTCGACTCATTGGCTTACTCTGACAGTGCCAGGCCCCGCTTTTATACTAGGATTATCCATGTCAGCAGTTAACTGCTTTTTTTAGGCTGCAAGTACACTTACATACAATATATATATACATATGTATAATACAGTGTACACTCTGCAAAAGTATGTTAGTAAAACAAAAATTATATACCCTCCTAAAGTTTCAGGTTTATGTATAGGAGATAAAATGAAAATGTACGGTGGTTAATTTGTGGATTATTCAAAGGGGGCCTTCTCACATAATATTGTTATAATATTATTATTTAGACATGTAATTGTGCTTTATTAGAACATACTATCGCCACCCTTGGGCCATAATTTTTTAACCACAAGAAGCAGCAGACAATGGGAGGAATCCAGTATTTCTGGGTGTGCCAGATGCTGCTCTTTTCAGCTGCCCTCGGCTCTGTAATTGACAGGGGTAGGACTAGGTAAAAGATAGTTGCTCCAGAACGCTTCCAAATGATTGGGAAAAAAGAAAAAGAAGAGCTAAGGAGGCATACAGCCTTAGCACGATTAATTACATTACTGCTTGTGTAAAATCTGAAATTAGAGCATCCCACATGCAGAGCTTTTATCAATGTATCTTGATACTTTTGAGCAAAGTGATATTCTGCTCGACAGTGCCTGCAAAGTTCAAGCCATGACATTATCCAGCCAGTAGAGGAGCGGGATCCTAGATAACAGGAAAATATCAACAAACAAATTCAGATGGACCATTCTTTTTGGAGCCAATCTCCAATTAATTTAATTAAATAGCTTCCCCCATGTTCTCTCCAGCAGGGAAAGTTATTTAATTATAAGGCTAACCATGGCCTAAACAGTGCATGGTAAGTTCACATTAGAATGGAGCCTGGCAAACACAAAAGTACTGAGATCCTTCAGTAAGTACATCATTCAAGCTTTGCAGATATTTAAAGCAGACATTCAGAACAAACACACCAACACAAACATAATAAATACACTAAATTATGCCATATCAGCCACTGTTTATGCTCAGCCTGTGTGTTAACAAGTTGTTTTACAAGTTTGAGGGTCTTCATGGGTATAAGTTATCAAAATAGACCTTTCTTACCCTCCGTCCAGCGGTAAATAAACACACAGAGACATGGGCTAGGATCAAGTGTTTTTCATATTTTCTATCTGAAGCAGAGGTGTATTAATTAGTGACTGACTCATTCTCTAACACCCACATGTGGTACTGATTATTTTGTCTGTAATTTTGTTTGAAAAAGAAAATGCACCATTAGCTGGTAACTTGCATACATCCAACATTAGGAACAATGTCATTCCTTTAAACCTGCTGACCAAATAGTAGGCACTGGCGTTCAAGTGTAATCCAACTATCCCCTGCATGGGGATAAGAAAGAGAACTCCTATAAATGTTTGTATTCGACAAAAAAAAGAAAAGAAAAGTGGAAAACATACACCATTGGTGTTTCACGAGGTTCTGTTAGGAAAAAAATACATTAGGTTTGGATGAAGCAGTTATATTGTTGATGGTCCGAAGAGCATAAAAACACCAAAAAAACAGCAAAAAAATACTGCGCTTTGGTTTGGACGAAAAAGTAGGAAATGTACTGATATAATGAGAATGATTTCCATTGCTACTGAACCCCCCCCCAAAGAAAAAACAATAATACATGCTACTGTTGGCATCATTATTCCCTATCACAACTGCTACTCAATTGTTTTTTTAAAAGTAATATTACAGAGACAGAGGACTAGTTATTTTGTTATCATAAAGCGAACCTGAACAAGGTAAATATGTAGTAAAGGTAGAATCAAAATGAAAGAGCCTAATGGCACTTCTGGTTGGGGGGGGGGGGAGGTATTGTGTGGTGAGAATGAATGAGAAACAGTGCTGGGTGACTGTTGACCACATAACTTTGTGCATAATTAGGCAATACTAATCTAGCAGTGTTGGAGTTCCAAAGTTTTGCCTAATTCTAATGGATGGAGAGTGGTACATGGTGGTAATCCAGGTAAATGATGGATATTAAGGTGATACTAACATTTTATGGCCAACTGCTCTCACCTTACTCGCCCATCACCTGATCAATTCTTGCCAGGTACTAAACACTATTTTGTGGGTGGAAGAATAGGTAAAGCACGTTGCTTTATAATTTCCGTGTCCAGTCTATTTTTTTAAGTACCAATAGGCAGCAGGTTGACTGTGAGGAGTGTCATTTGTTTTTACTCTCAAACTACTTTCACCCCATGACAATCATATGCCTTATCATATATTCCGTTCTGTACTTTCTAACACAAAAATGACATAACTTATTTGCATTATGTTAAATGAATACAAATAATACCCCTTCAATCCTTTCTCTATTTATTCACTACAAATAAAAGTATGCACTACGGTTTTGTTTACTAAGCAACATAAAAATTTTCTAATTTTAATTTCACGTTCAACTCCAAATCTTCATGAACCTTGGCTCCATGTACCCAGCTTTGTCATTGGAAAAAAAAAACAGTTAAGTAGAAGTAAAGTTCATTGCAGTAATGTATTTAGACCACGTTATTGGCTTGCAAATGTGTGAGCCACCTGCCCTTGTCAATTAAGCTGTGCAGACCAATCTTCTTGGTGAGCCCCTGGAGAGATGTTCAGGAGAAGGGGCACAGGTTAACCAGGGAGAGGCAAGCATGATATTGTGGCCGTCTGAATTGTTTTAATGCTCTCTGTCTTACAAGGGTAAACGTTTAAACCCATTAAAGATCTGACCCTAATGAATTATTTTGGCCTTTATTTAATATTTTTTCTACTCATCAAATGTAAAACTTCATCTCAAATGTTAGCGAGTCAGCACGTTCTATCACAGCATGTACTCTTTCAATCATCATTAGAAAATGTAGAAGGCCCTAGATTTGGGCTTAGAGCCAGATTAGTCAAACTTTCCATGAGGAAACCTCTTTTTTTCCTTCCCTTTAAGGCTGGCTGCTTGGAATTAAGAGGAAGTAGATGGTTTGCTATTCGGTAGTGGAGACAACAGTCCTGAACTCTGCAAACTACCTGCACATTGCTGTAATGACATACTGACTACTGGAAACTGGAGTGCTCACGAGGGCTTTCAAAACACATAATTGTGTCAACCTTCAGCTGAACCTGGCAATTGTGCTGCCTAAGATAACAGACAAAGAGATACTTGCTGCACAAAAGATACTTGTGCCGTTTTCAATGCTTCACCGTCACTATTTCCCGGTTACAAAAGAACTGTCTCATGTAGCAACATGTGGCGGAACTGTCAGCGCTTGGCCATCCAGTGTGTTTTTCCAATACCTATCTCCTAACTCACGGCTTTGTTTTTTTTTTGTTTGCTATAAATTCCAACCTGCAACAATATTTTTTTTCAAATAGGAAAAGCTAGCCCACAATATGTTGCATTCCTGTGCAGGAGCAAAGGCCCAACTCTGTTCATACAACAAAATAATGATATGAATATCATATTGTACAGTGCAAAGATAATAATTATAGTCAATGTGACACATATGGAGGATGCTTTTGTTGATCTTTTAAAAAACACCCAACAATTGGCTTTTAAATGATGCTATGGTTAAAAAAAAGTTTTCAACTTGTCCACTGTTACTTTGCAACACTTCTCCAGCAACCCTTCCTCTACTAAAATGTCCAATGTAACCTGCAGTCAGAGTGGCGGTCACATTATAAATATACTACTCACTGAATAAGTAAGCAGATGAAGAGTTCTGACCTTGCGTTTATATACTCCATGACTGTTCTGTGTCTGTTACACTGAAACCAAAGAAAGCCAGACAACCAGCAAGTGTTAGAAGAAACTCTGCAATGTAGTCTTGTGTTTATGTCTCACAACAGGATTCCTTTAAAAAGGTACAAAGTATGAGCATTGCTAGATTTAATCCTGCTGAGTAAAAGGCAGCAAACATGTGATAGCAAGTATTTGGGTGTGATTGTACTCTGCGTCTTTGGTCAAGCTTCAAGCTTATTTCAAAATATCTGTAACTAGTAAAGAATCATTATATTATCTCATTAAAAAAGAATAATACTTTCATAGCGCATGTGGCACAATGTAAGCGATTATGAAAAGATATGGAAAAAAGGCTTAGCAAGCATAGATGTTCAGTTATCATTCCGAAAACGGGCTGTTATCCCATGTCTTGTCAAAATGAATGATGCAGCAATGTATGTTCAGTAGAAATTAGTGAATAAACATAGTAACTGCAATGCAATACTTAGATACATCACCACTTTCACAAAATTGTTACAAAATCAGAGATTGTATCTAAATTGTATCTTTTCGGGGACTTACTGTTATCCATAGGACAGACTGGCCCATATCTAACAGCTGAAGTTTATGTATAATTCTAGGCAAGTATTGGCAAATCCTCAGTATATTATGAAATATTATTATGAAAAATCTCCCAACACACTGCACCCTCTCTTAGACACTATGGTGTATTCTATTGAATTTGAATGTTGTAGATGTGCAGGTATACATATGTCTGTTTCAGCTAATTTATTAGATGCACAATTTGTACTAATAATTATTATCATATCAGACACCTGAATGTTTATAGCATTGGACATAACAGTCAGACATACAGCCAATCGTGATAACCATTGGAAGATCAAGCGCTATACTAGACAGTGATATCCCTAATCAAGTATTTAGAGAAAAGTTTTGTATCCAGACGTGTTAGGGGAAGATTCAACTTCCATATATATAACGCTCCACATTTATCCAACCTGGGGAACCGTTTGGTCTTTCATTAGCTGAATATTTTGGACCTTATTTAATTATGACAACCTTCCATTCCCTATTTAAGATATACCTTTGAGACACCAATCTAATAAGTGGCATCCCCTGATGAATCCTGTGGGCGAAACGCACTGGGACACGAGGCTTTCTCTCAATACTTGAATAAGGATATCACTGTCTAGTATACCGGTCGATCTTCCCATGTTCATCTATATGGGAGAGATCAAACGAAATGCTATGTTATACATCTCGCTAAAGCTGTTATCTAAAATTTTGTTCTCTACAATATATTATCCTTTTGCCGCACTAAATCCCTAGCCATCTTTTGTCTTTCTTTTCAACTTACATACGTTATCTAGGGGAGCGGCCCAATAAATATATATATATATATGGTCTGGCCAGTCATGTTATCTGAACATCAATCAATGTTTATGCTGAATCCAACTAGATATCTGACCTCTTCATCCATCAAAGTAATTTTCCCTATAAAGAATGGTGCAAATTATCTCTACATATAGTTCAGAAGTAAAGGTTTTCAAAGCCAAAATATGGTCCAACTCTTGAAAAAAAAAGTTTCTTTTATTTTGTCCATCAGTACATCCAGTATAGGTATCTACAGGGTACCATAAACCCATAAGATCACATATACATTGACTCTGCAGGTACAATCACTGCTTTATCCTGTGCTCTGAATTCTCTGTGACCCCATATAATGAAATACACAAGCCAGGTGTAGTTAACATTCCACCATTATTCAACATATGACTGTCATCGCTCACCTGGTAAGTAGTTCCTCACAGTTAAATCTTGATAAGTTTCTTTCAGATTTCTGCATTCATTTATAACAATCACATAAAACTCACATCATAGAAAAACAATCAACCAGCTACAAAACACATGTTTTAGCCTGTACAGCCTCAACACATTCTCATAACTAAAAAAATCCCAAGAGTACAACAAGAAACATGAGCTACTGTGTACATGCAGACACTGTTCAACTTCACTCATGCTGCTGGGACATTGGGGGAAAGTCAAGACTGGCTTGTACCAAAGCAGTTGTATCTTTGGGATGTGAGAGAACAATATAGTCTTGTTTCCCTAAAAAGTAATAGAAATTATAAAGAAATCTGGTTTATTTCACAGCTCTTCTTTAATGACTACCAGTAAAGTTGTTGTTGAGAATTTGTGTAAGTGCAGTTATATGTGTCGTACTTTTATTAAATGGTAATAATACCTTGTTGTATATTAACACAAAGAAGAACATACATATACGATTAGTATGATACATATACAATTAAATTCTGAGGCCAAACATGCCAGCCTTAAAAGTTATGGTAAGCATGCACTATGCAATTATCTCCCAACCATGTTTGCAATTATTTTACATATTTTATGTAGCATCAACTTGTTCAACAAATCAATTCCACCATGACAAATCATAACACAAAAAGTGGTTTCAATTTTATTAGGGTGCTTGACCACTCGGCAAACAAAAAAATGTGTTTTTTCTAATTTTTGGCAACATTTTGCCCAAATCTATATTGAGAATATAATCATAAATTATTGAAATCAAAATGGTTTTAAATTTGGATATCATTAAGACTTCATTTACACTAAAGGAATGTACATTGGTGTGCCTTATACTGCAACACATTGCCACCTGTGTTGCTGTCTGTTGTAATGCGACGCAAAGGCCAGACAAAAATGGTTGCAATGCACTGTGTCACATATAGTAAAAACATCAGACATTGCACAGAAAGCAACATGCTTTCATGTGCATCATGGACTTTATTTGTTTGGTCAAGACTGGAGAAGATAGACTATTTCCGTTTCCCCTATAATAAGGCACTGTCTTATATTTTTTGAAATGCCAAAATATGCCCTAGGTCTTATTTTCAGGGGGATGTCTTATTTTTCCATGAAGAAGACTACAGTACACATTTATTGTTGAAAATCACTCATGTGCCATTGATTGTCCCCTTCTGATCACTCATGTGCCATTGATTGTCCCCTTCTGATCACTCATGTGCCATTGATTGTCCCCTTCTGATCACTCATGTGCCATTGATTGTCCCCTTCTGATCACTACCGTATGTGCCATTGATTGTCCCCTTTCTGATCACTCATGTGCCATTGATTGTCCCCTTCTGATCACTATGTGCCATTGATTCTCCCCTTCTGATCACTGACTCACTTTTTTTTGGCTTCTACGGCCGGGTAACAGACTCTGTTAGGGCAGGGATCAGCAGCTTGCTTGTCCTTTGAAGTTACTTTCAGTTTCACTCTGCACTGCAGCCAGCATCGAGGAGTCACACAGAGGCACACAGTATCAGGTATTGGAGGATGTCTTATTTGCGGGGGGAGCTTTATTTTAATTGTTTGAGCAAAAATCGGGGGGTGGCTTATTTGATGGGGATGCCTTATCATCGGGGAAACATGGTAAGTCTGTAGGGTTTTTATACGGGATATGTTTATATCCCTAGGTTGAACTTGGACTTTTCAACCTGACTATTGGAGAACCGAGGTGATCCAGCATACCTGTAATGGATTTCTTAAAAATGATTTGCTTATAGTTGGCAAATGTTTTCAGTCCTGGACGAGATCCATTTCAGGCTTGCCGGACTACCCAGGTTCACCTATGATAGTCTATCTTGGAAATCTTTAATAGATTAGGCCCATTGTGTAAGGCAAGGTACTGTACATGGCATCAACAAAACAATGTGAGTTCTAACTACAATTCTGTGTTACTCTTCAAATCAGTCATATACAATAAAAACATTTTAAGAAATTTTTTTGCAGACTCTTATCTTCTGCTGTTTGTTTGAAAGTCTAGTGTCATTCTATTTACTTTCTCTTTCCTGCGTGTTAAGTGGAAGTGTCTGCCCGCCACTGTCATTTTATTACTCCCAGTGTTATAATACGATTAAAAAGAGCACCAATCACATTAGCAGGAAACAGCATACATTGCATGGAATGCAGATAGATGTCATATTAACAATGATGCAAAAACTTTTTGGTAAGTTAGAAAAAATTATATTTTAATTGGTGAATATTGTCACTGAAACAAAGTGATAAGAAATCCAAAATTTAGAGTTGTCCCTACAGGTGGAATCTATCAATAGGGAAATTTGTTCTGGTAGCAATAGTCACCAGGGACTGTAGAGATTTCCTCTAGTTTCCTATTGTGGAGCACACTGCAGATAACATACTGGGAGGGGGTTTATCCAAAATAAAACTATACTGGCTATACATCTACTTTATATTACCAAACAGCCTATGTGGAGTGATATATGTTAGTTCACTTTATTAAAAAGGAAACTTATCCTTATTGTTGCTATCAAACAGATATATCTTCCTTAGACAAGTGACAAGTCGTCAATATCATGAAGACATATTGATAAAATAAGGATAGATTTGTGTGGCGGAGGTGTTTGGGCCCCAGGGCAAGGCTCATTTTGAGTGGTAGCCCTTCCATTTCTGAAGCACTGTGTCAGATTCCAACCTGTTTTGTAAGATAACAATAAAACCACAGATGTCTAAACAGTGGCTATAAATTGCAGCTGTAGTTGTAGCTGAGTATTCATACACTGGATCACACCACGTTCCCTTTTATTAGTTCTGCCATTTTAAAATGTATGTTTGCCAGCTTGAAAAGCCACAGGCCGCTGGTCTTCATTGTAATTTATTCATAGATGTAATCACTGAAGCTGTTTTCAATTAGCAAAATTCATTAGTGAGATTTAAGGGGTTATATCCCAAACTAAACTCGAATTTAAAAGTCTGACACTTTTATTGAACTTTGCAGCTGTAGTAATAAGAGAATTTATTTTTGTCTGCATAATAAAAAGGTGCCATTGTTACTCAGCCCCAGAACCACTCGATCTTTTTTTATCTAATTTGACTAGAATGGTGAAGGTTTAGGTTTATGTCTGAAAATGTCTTACAAAAGACAAAAAAGTGAACTTTTGTAATATATATATTTTCCCGAAAGACAATCAAATTCAGATGTTGCTTGACACCAATTAGTTTAAGCAGACAAGACGATTGTAAACTATGATCCCGTTGAAAATACAGAGCTCATGTATCTTTGGGATACACGGTGGGGAGTGCTAAATCACAGCCCAGTAAGGTTACATAACCCCTTTTTAGATGAACCATTCAAAACATCCCAATAAATCTTTGGAGGCCAAAGCCTGACAACTTGTTCAGTGGCAGATCTTTTACATTTTATACATTTTATGCAATCATACCATTCAATAACTGCAACTACTGAGAAGTACGCAGGAAAGCTATAGCAACAGACATCATTATCATAAATACAATGAAAACATTTGCATGTATTTTGAGTAAAATGTCAGAACACAGAGAACAAATTTGTCCAGCTTACATAGCAGGATTGATATTAGTATTATAGTAATCTTCTAATATATTTCTCAGTACCTAAAATTGACCAAAAAAAAAGTTAACCATTGAAGGAATGTGAAAGTATAACTTGGGCCATACCAGAACTTTGCTTTAGAACCGTTCATGTCTATGCAAACAGTCATGTGCCACTCTTACCCAGAGGAAGCAATATTGATCTACCAAACCCTTTTAACCCATTTGCCTATGATATTTGTTCCCACGGTGCCCAATCCTACCAAAATGAGAAGGATGAGGTAACAACCATACTTTATATATAGTCATCTTTAGGTTACCTTTCTTTTGATGACTAATCTGACAATCTTACATAATTAATCCATATTGATCAGTATTCTACCCAGAAATTTTTTAAAGCTGGGTGAGAAAAAGTTGTAGGTGGGTGGTGGCCCTGTATTTTGACCCAACTTTCCAGTAACTACCCAAAACAGCAAGGTGTTTACTGAAGCGCTGGGTGGTGCGCCCAGCTAAAAAGGGCTGGGGAGAAAACTGTTGGTAATAGGAAAAACATATCAAATCAAACTAAATTAAGCACTATACATTTCTTAAAAACTTTATGGCAATAACATTTATACAAATTTTTAGTTTAAAATTCCAACAAGGGCCTGTCTGAGTTTCTGCAGAACACCACTGTTCCCTAATCAAATCAGTGGTACACTGATTTATTAAAGCTCTCCAATACTGGTGAAGATAGACTCTCATCTGGTTGATCTAGCGAACCCCAAATTGATTGAAACCGTTTGCGAACTAATAGCAAGTGTTTTTTAAGAAACCAATTTCAGGATTGCTAAATCACCCAGGTTTTCCCATGATAGCCTAACTTCATCAGTTTTGGAGAGCTTTATTAAATCTGGCTCATCTGCTCCAGCACCTTGTCATGTCTCTACCCCCTCTTCCCCCAAGTATTTTAATGCAAAGTTCCGATTTTCTTTATTCTAAAAAATATCAGTGAATATTACCTTCTCCCCATGTGAAAAATCCAGAGAGAATGTCAAATACTGATATCTATACATTTTCACTGATTCCATAAAAGAAAGGTAATTATATCAATGAGAAATATAATGAAACCTTCACTATTGATATATTACTGTATCTGTAAAATACAGTGGCTAATGCAGTCAGTTCACATTGATGTGACATGTATTTACTGCTGAAGGGATTTGCAGTGTACAGCTAGACGGTGCATTGCTAGACATTTTATTGTACTTCCACTCAGACTTATCAAATCACCTGCATGAGCTAAGAGCATATGGTTGCAATTACTTTTGTGTAGAAATTGGTGGTTAAGCTACCTCTGTGGTTACGAAAGGCACTTAATGCTTAAAATACACAGTTTGAGAAATGCTACATTAGGAACATTTTCAATTCCCTTTTCTTATTTTTATTAATTCTAAATGGACATATTTCTGCACCGGTTCTTAGGGCTGTTAATTTATGGTGGCTTCTTAAAGCATCTGGTTAATAAAGAACTTACTGATACAGCAATATAGCGGAATGAATGCCTCAACAACTGTGGAACACTTACCATCATCCAAGTACAACTGATCCAATTCCTCAGGCTCACACTTGATGGTTACAGGAATAGGGGCCAAATTATGATTACTGTCCTCATGCAACTCTGGCAGTGACAGAGGTTGAATGGTTGGAGATTCATTTCTCTGAACCTTCTGTTGTTGGTGCTGCGGTTGGCCCATTACTGATGAATGAGTTGGACTGCAGGGCTGCAAATAGGATGGCTCTTGGGTAATAGACGGAACTGGAGAAGAGGGACTGTTGGGATAGACTGTTTGTTGATAACCAAGGGGACAGCTACTGCTCTGATGGAGACTCACCTGCGGCTGCAGCATGATGTGGGATGACTGATCGGGTGAACTTGGGTGCACAACTATAGACCGTGGCACTTCTTGTATGGTGGGTACGCCTCCAGTGGGCTGCTGAAGTCCTAGCTGGGAATGGCCAGTATTCGAGATGCATTTGTTGTACGGTGAAGATGATAGATCATGGAGCTTGTGGCTTGAATTGGAAGAAGATGTCATCACAGTGTTTCTTTGCTGACAAGATGAGAAGCCAGGCACAAGGCATGAACCAGGATCAGATGGCATCAAAATCTGTTGACTGTAGTATGGCTTTGAGAGTTGAGTTAATCCCTGGTTCACTGGGCCACAAGTTTGAGCTGACTCATAGTCATCAGCAGGCTCTGTTTTTATAATTGGAACTGTTAGGAGAGAAGAAAAAAATTAAATAAACATGAGTTGCATTTCGGTAAGATCAAGTTGGCTTGTGGCTAGGATACCCCTTGCAAAACAAACAACGTCTTGAATAAGACTCTGTGTGTCTTTTGCCTCGTTCTCCCACCCAATAAAAAAAAAAAAGTATGAGTCATCAGCATAAGAAAGTTACAGCTGGTTCTAATATTCAAAAGAACTATTTTCTTTGGAATCTCCTCCAGTACTAATGTGCTATAAAAGTCTATTTGCAAATAGCCATGTTGCTGAAGAAGCTTTGGACCCAAGGGCTCCATGGATTTGTAATAATCAAAGCAAAAAATTTTACTTGGATGTATTATTGCCTTTGCTGCTGCTACCGATGAACAGTTTGATAAATGCCTATGTGTTTGGTAAAATCATTGTCAGACTAAACAGATTCAAATGAATCAAGCGAGACAAACACAAGCAAAAGTAGTTGTGGTTTATGATGTCATTGGCAACTAAACTGATTATGCAAGTGTCTTGCACTGCTGCATATATTTAGATTAACTCTTTTCCAGCTACTGGAGACTAAACTGCCTTCACAAAGTGTTTTCTTTACCTTGAATACAAAATTATAATCCAAAACATAACTACCTGTCTGTATAAGTAGAAGGGATAGATTCTTTGCCACTTTTCAAAATGACAAAGAGACATCTGCCCTCTTTTTTATCTTGGAATACAGTTTGAGTAGTATTTACAAACAAGCTAACCACAGATCATATTGTTTTGTATACTGTCCTCTTATCCTATTCCATTTCAAGATGAAGGTCATAAATTGTCTGATCCTGCAGGTATGGATTGGGTCACTTAGGGCATTCCTGGGGCAATAATCACTACATGTGCTCATGGTTGCTCACCCAGGTTTCACAAAACTATCTGTGCAAAATAGAAAGTGCTTCACCCTTTTAACAAGTGCAGAACTATCTTTGTACAATTTTAGAAATCTTCTGGCATATTGTTGGTAGAAAGACATCTGACTGTCTTACCAGCTTTATTCCAGCAAAGCAGCATAAACAACAGAGAGCAAATGGTCTAGCAATTGCTTATGAACAGCCTGCCAGGAAGCTTATCTCTGTATTAAGTGCAAACGTTCTTTAGCAGTATATTTATCCACAGAACCGCTGACCATATCCACAAATTAATTAAAAAAACTATAACTTGTAAATCCTCAGTCATCTGTTATGCTCTAAAACACAAAAGTAACTTATGCCATTAATCTTAACATAAACTGTAGCTCTGAAATTTCAAAATGAACTGCTGGTTAGTCACAAAGGAAACAAAATCACATACTGGTAAACATACTAAAATGTATTTCGCTGTAAGTCCTATTTATGTTCATTAGGAATTAAAATAAATTAAAATTTTTCCTTTTTCTCTGGCAAGTTCTCCAAGCCATGAACCATCTTCAAGCTGTCATGGGCTAGCATGGATTTGTGTGATCTGGTGATCTTACAAAAGCCAACAGATTATTTGCTCCTACATATCCAGCTCAGCATAGTGGCAAAGCTAATAACGAACCTTTGTCTATATACTTGATAACTTTATAAATCCAAAATTAGTAATATATTTGATCTTCCCTGGAAAGAAGGATATCACGATGAGTATTACATTTATGGCTACCATAAGGTCTGATATACCCCAAATAAGCAATTGATTGCACCCATAAGGTATACTCTTAGCACAACGCCTAAAGAAAGTTGCCACACAAGACTCCAACTACTACGCAGAACTTCAAGTAGTAAATATAAACCATTCATATAAAATATATAAAATTATCTGATAAAAAAATACAGATTAACATTAACAAATAAATGAAATATTTTAAAAATACCATTCCTTAAATGTAACACTGATGGGTGACTATACACCTATATATATATATATATATATATATATATATATATATATATATATATATATTATATATATATATTCTTCTTAATTTGAAGCCCTATTTTTATGCACAGTAAATCATAAAAGTATAAGTATTGACAAAACTGTTTAGTGTTCAGACTGAAAAAAATGCTAAACTAAAGGTATTCCCTATTGAGAGCAAGGATGGATGTCAGTAGTTGTTACATTTATGCCCTCCGTTTCCATGACTGTAATTAAAAGACTGAAATATATGTTACAGGAAGGTCAGACTAATGTGAAATGTCAGAGTTGTTAGGCAGTGTTGACTGAGTCTGTACTCAACTTTCATGGTTAAAGAAAGACATTTCTCTGGTGACCTTCCTTATGTCACACATTAACATGCCTGTGTTGTTAGTCAATCAGTTGAATGGTAATGCAGACCTCTCATTGTATATTATGCACAGATTAGAATACAGTCCAGCTGTAAAGTTACAATTTATGGTAATAGGCTGGCTACAGATGACCTAATGAACCAGAAATCTGTCTGTGTTACTAGGTGAAAGCTCATGGCCATCAACTTTGTAGCCAAACTACCAAATTATGTGAACATAATATATGTGATGAAGCTCTTATTTTAGAAAGAAAACACTTTGTATACACTATAGATCACAAAAATGAATTTTGTTGTTTATAGACCTAGCTTTTCTGGGTAGTAGGTATGTTTCTGAACTAGGGGTTGGATATAAAGATTTTATTTATCTTGTTCAATCTCTGCATACAATTTCTCTTTGACATCCACAGCCTATTTTATTATCCCCAGTAGATTTTAATAAAATCGTCTTTGTTAGGTAAATATAAAAGTATGCTGAAAATATGTCCCAAAACATCTAGTTTACTGAATACATATATTTCAAGCTGATTCATGTAAGATGTAGCATGATTCATATAAAGATAGCTTTATACTGGAAAAGGTTGATTAAGGGCACACAGGACATCAGGTCAGCAAGTGGAAGGTAAGTTCCCTACATTTCCTGCTCAAAACCGTTCCTATTACTTTTCTCTTGGTGCTTATAAATATTATTAAATAATTGAGATTGGTGCTCAGAATAAAGACTTGTTGTGACAAGAAGCATTTACAAAGCAGTGAGGTTGGAGTCTTAGTGGAGCCTTTCTTGACCTTTCAGATCCTAGGGAACCCCTGCTATAGTTCCCATATTCACACCTCACAGTACATTAGCATGGTGGGAACATATGTTACAAATGATGGAACCCTGGCTGAGAAAATATTTTGCTTTCTTGCTCTGAATAGAATGTCCCTAGGAATACATGTTATTAGGGGTGTATCACAAGGTGTGCAAAACAGTCATGTCCATTTTCGTATGAGATTTAACTGGTGAGAGTATAGTTGTGTTCTGTTCTCTGCAAATATTTGTTAAAGTTTGCTGGTCACAGGCAAAACTTTTAAAATGAATCTTAATTTTACCTTTAATAAAAGCATTGTAGTTATAAGTTGTATGAATCTTGAGTGAAAACATTTTTAAACAGATCCATTGAAGCGTACCTAAACTCAATATTTTTACTTTACATACGTAGACAACCCTTTTAAATAAAGTAAAAATGTTCTTTCTTTTTTTAAGTGCAACACCCTTTTTTTTTTTTTTTTTTTTAAAAATGGTGCAGCACTGCCACTTTAAGTTTGGATCTTCACAGAGCCTCCCTGGATACCTACGTCACACATCCTGAGAGGCTCTGGCTGCTGTCTCTGCGCAAGCCAGATTTCGGTCATGGGCAGAAGGGGCATTTTTTCCACCAAGGGGAAATAGATGCCGATCTCACGCTTGTACAGTGAGATCAGCTCTTTTATTCCCCTTCACAGTGGCTATGTCGCAGTGCCAAATCAGGTGATGTAGCAAGAAGACGGAAAAGTGAACGCGGGACAGGAACATGGGAAGGACCAGCGCCATTTAGGGATCTGCGGGGTTAAAGATAAATGTACTTTTTGAATTTTAGTTTTAGTTTAGTTCCGCTTTTATGTATATGCTGGTATAAGGCTCTTGCCAAACACCCTAAATTTCTGTTTTATTCATATTTTAAAACAATCATTTTCTAAGCCCAATAGATGTGTGCCATGATAAAGATTGAGTATTAAAAATTGCAGGTGACAGCCAGTACCGGAAGGCATCTCCATTGATCTAAGTAAACAACATTGCCATGCAATGAACAGACCAATTGTTGTAGCCTTAAAATAGAGTTTGTGTGTTAATAAATGAGCAGAACTGCATTATATACCATCACGGCTTTACCACATCCACTTACAGTAACATGGTTAACTAGGTAATGCACTCAGTCAGAGTTTGGCTAATTCAAACTAATATAAGGGTTTAACCTTTCTATGTAATAAATACAATACTTGCAATTAAATATACATAAAACACTTTAGTGCAAACTTCTGTATACAATTTTAAAAAAGTTCATATGCAGAAATAGTTTAGTTATGTTACATTTAAAACAATGTCCTCAGCCAGTTCAACAAATATTGTCATCACCTTTGTTGTACATCATGGAAACTGCAGAATCTTTTTCTGTATCTTCATTTTATTTGGGCCAATAAACACAACAGACAAAGCTCTACACAATGAAAATGATCTATTTGTTTATACATGTGGCTATGATTTTTAAATGTTATTGAACTAAATTTCACTTTGTCTAAATATCTTCATACTTGTGCTTTAATTTTTGAATTGATCCTAATGATAAAATATTAGTTTACTGCAGTTAAAACATTCAATGTTTCTACCTCCAGGCTTTCCTTCTCCTCAGTTGCAGACATGTGATTCCACAGGTATGACCCATTTAATGTCCTAATTTTAAGTAGAACACTTACACTACATAAAACAGTATGGATTACCTGGCCTAAAACGGTTTATCTGAAGATTCTGAAAACCACATCTACATCCTGCTATAGGATTTCAGATTTTTATTTAATTACAAGTCAAAATGGAGACATCATCATATTAGGTGTCTCAATTTCTGTCAGCCTTGATTAATAATATGTTCTCAAAGTAGACCATGTATTGATTTAAAAATCTGCTGTAAGATTGTTACATGCACATATTGCTAGCAGTAAATTATATAAACCATATTGGCATTTAAAGATAGTATAATCTATACAATGACAAAATAATATAGGTAAACAGATTTGGATAAATCATTTTGGAAGTATATATATATATATATATATATATATATATATATATATATATTTATTTATATAGTGGTAGAAGAACATGGCTTGGATTGGACAAATCTATTTCTTTATCTCCTGTACACAGCTAACTATCAACCCAGTCTAGTATCCCAATCACAATATAAAACTTGTATCATGAGTATGAGTTGTATTAGGAATTAGCTTATACCAGTGTTTGTGAAGGACAATCCTTTCAGTACTACTGTCGGCCATTAAGGTAGGAGGAATAGGAAGGTATGCATAGCAACATCATGGTATGAATTTAGTAAACTATTAGGTTGGCATTTCAGAGGAGGCAGATATGCCCCGCTGTATGAGAAGAATAAGGAATCCTGGAAGACTGGAAGGGTCTTTGTGAGGGAGATCAATGTCCCTCTGCTTTCCAGGTATTCAAGCACCTCTCAGTTGGTTGCTCGAATTCCCTACAAGGTAACCAATTCTGTTAGGAATTTGAAAAAATGTCTGTGGGATAGGTCATTACAGAAGTAGGTAGGGACAATAAATTGCCCAGCTTGCTCAGGCAATTCCATCTAGAGACTATTGTTCCAATAAAAAATGAGGTATGAACATCATATATTTTTCTTCAAAGATATGTATCCAGTCAGGGTCTGTTGAGGTTAAACCCTATGTTGTGGTTTGGCACAAAATACTCCCTCCTTGCTATAATCGGAGTATTACACACACATATACATATAATGTGAGTTTTCAACCCTAATGCTATGCCACCACTCTATGCCAATGTCTTTCTCACCAAACTTGCTAAAAACAACTTTTAAAGGCCCCCCTCTTTTCTCAATTAGGTGGCCATACAGTACATAAAAATATTGGATTACCAGACCTGGCTATGACTTGGGTTACAAGATATGCAATTCATTTGTGATCAAATTTGTCCATATTAGCTAATAGTCATTTCTTACTGAATGGTATTTCTGGACATGTATTGGAATCAACATGCATGAAAGTTTTAGTTAGACTCTAACTCATTCAGATATAATGGAGAACTATTGAAACGACTCATGACATTATTTTTACTTGCAAAGTTGCAATGTTGTGACCAACATCTGATAAAATGGTTTGAACAGAAGCTTCAGAGTACACCTTGCAAAAACTAACTGCCAGGTTCTATTCCAGGTACCTTATGGTGCCTCTTTTTTACTTTTTGAGAATTGCTGATCTGGATCTGTAACTGAAAAACCTTGATACGTGAGAAGCTGATCACCAAGCTATCATATGGGATCATGCTTATCCATGTGCAAGCATTAGTTTTTAGACAGTGAAAACTTACATATAAATTCCGGGGGTCTCTATAGGCAGAGGACCACTGGGAAGTTAGAGGCAGACACATTTGTCTTTACTGAGTATAGGTCTATCAGCTATCATTCCAAATTTTAGGTTAAACTACCTTACCTCTAACTAGAAACTACAGAAATTTAGTCATCCATAGTAAAAAAATTGCCTAACCTACAATTTGTAAATCTGACTTAATTGCTGATCATTTTGTAATTGGCTAATATCTTTTAGACAGTGACTACACAGAACATGCGTCCTGAGGGCACAGAAAAAGTAGGCTGAGAAAACCCTAAATTAAATAACCATCAATATTAAGACTAGAAAAACTTAAATAAATAAAACCTGGCAGTATGCCTTTAGGACCATAGACTCATTTGTGAAATGCACTGAATGGTATAAACGTTAGTCACCACAAACTACTCAGCTGGGGCAGCCAACAAATGAGGGTGTGGGCCTGAAATGTCAAAGTATAAAGGACCTATTCAGAGAGCTTCCCCACTCAAGAGTCCAGGCATAATGTTTTGAGTTAATGTAAAGTTATTGAAGGAAAAAAAGGTTAAAGTTTCTTATTTTCAGAATCACAGCCAAACAAATGGCTGCAGGTGTTGCCTCTTTACAGAGACAAGCTTAAAACATTAAAAAAAACTTCAATGCTTTACTTGGTCAGGTAAGCTGGTGTAATGCTTTATTGCTGTTTGTATAAATCATGCATTGTGAGAATAAGTGAGGCCATGCTGAAGGATTTATTGAAAACTGTAAATAAAGATTAGGTCCCGAACAGTAAAGAAAGTAAAAGTATCAGTCTTCTTCTTGTCCTATTTATAGGAAATTAATAAAAGTGCCAAACTACAGATGCTTCTTTAAGAGCAGATTAGGCAACATGCCAGTAATGCTAATCAATGGGAATAAGACCCCTCTAAATCAGACTGTTACTATGTTAAAATGTAGGTCAACTCAAAATAACCATTTTAATGTTTTTGATAAAGTGAGCAGGGATTTGAACCCCTGTTAAGTTTTACAGCTATCCAGGACTCCTAAAGACCCCTTCTTTTTTGGCCTGCTTACAATAGTTTTACTAGACAAAAAGTAAGAGGAAATGTCCAACAGCAAAGGAGAAGAAAAAATAATAATTATTTCTACTAGTAGAGTAGGGTTGACAGTTAGATTTTGCTGTAATAAAAAAGTTAAAGGAATGGTAGACTTTATCCACTGTTTCTATGCTGAATCACAAATGTAAAAAAAGTGAATCTTTACTTGGAAAATTTTAAATTGAGATTAACAGCATTTCCCATGAATTATAAAAAGCAGACACAAATTACTGAAAGATGTACTTGGTTATTGAATGGATCCATCTGTACACAGCACACATCCTGCTCAAATATGTACCATAGAATAGGGAACACTCTTGCTTTGCCAGACCTGGAAACATATATAATATAGCTAGATCCTTCCTTCCAGATTATAGGGGGCACAAGAATTTAGAACTGTAACACAATCTCCTGTTAGCAGTAAAATAGTGTAGCACCAAAAAAAAATTAAACTTGGACAAACTTGGCATAAATGGAAATGGAATAGTCCTGAAAGTGGTTATATAGTATACCATAAATGTATACTAAAGGTAAACCGTGATGTATGGTCTGCAAAAAGAGGTCATTTGTGGCTATTACCAAGATCTAGTATGGAATTATAATTTTACAGTTGATATTTGCTACAAACTTTTAGTCACTGGATTTATATAAAAGCACTACCAGTGACCCAGCAAGGGCATCTTGACAGGACAGGTGAAAAGACACCTTGTATATCCATTGCATGGGTCTAAGCATGAAAGAGAGTTTGTTTTTACATGGTTACTGAAGGCTCCAGAAGATAAATTTAGGTCGCAGGAAGGAAGCTGAGTGGGCGAAGTGATGACAAAGATCTGTATTTGGTATTGCTTGCCATGTCAGAAAAAGTGCATTTCACTTTTTAAATACAAATATTTAATGTTAACCAATGGACCACAAGCAGCATATTGTTTGTTTTCAAGTATATAATATTAGGCCAATGTAGGTGGTATAAAGAAGCTGTGGTAACACATACTATGGAAACTAGAATTAAATATTTGACTTTACCATTTCATTTACATTTATTAGATATTACCTGGCCATGCCCACTGACAAATACTAAAGCCAGATAAAAAAAGCACTTTCCACATACCTAATATAAAATTATTTTTATACACCTGAAACAAATGAGACCTTTACCCATTTCAAGCACACGTATGATAAATTGCAGACTGGTTACTTGTTTATTTATTGCTAAAACCTTTTACGAGTTTTATTTCTATACTGAAGCATAGGTTCCTTTTCAGCTACTATAACAGTTCCGATCACCCTGTCATGTCAATTAGCTTTCATGGAGGAGGTGGGAGGCTACATTTTAAAGTGGATGAAACAGCGTGGCCCAAATACCGCTTTCATCATTTTGGTCAACGCGGTGTGAGCAAGAACAAAACTTAGCAAACCTTGATGTGTATACTAAGCTGGTATGCTCAATACACAATATCAGACCCAGAAATTGGTTTACATTTGGCACGTTCTCAAATGTTTGCCAATAGCCCTCTAATGCGATCTGCATGAAATAATCTAAAACATTACCTAAGGCAATCTACACTGATGAATTGCTGGCGTATAAAAAACAACCTTAAAAAGTTTGGTATTTTTGCTTCTACACTCTCCTGAATGAAGGCAAAAGATATACTCCTTTCTTTGAGCAACCTGTCTACCAACATTAGGGGGACTATCTGAAAAGTTAAAAACTGCCATTCCCTGCAAAGCGAGCATCTAATATTTAAACCTTGTATTTTTGATGAAGGGATGACTATAAAGATCATCCACATTGGATACTTGTGGAAGTGTTTGACCTCAGCAACCTCCATCTCTCCATCTGCTGAACCCTAAGTCACTTTAGAACAGCAACAGAGATTGCAGAGTACAGCGAGAAATCTACCAAACCAGAATGTGAACATCTTTTGAGAACATATGTCATCATGAAGAGGTGTGTGGCAGTGTAGGCAGTGGGACACGTATGTTATAAAACTGTAAGTGCAGGCAGTGCAAGCAGTTACCTTTATAAATTAATGAGAAAGTCAATGTAAGTGTTTCAGGTGATCGCACAAATGTTAAGTTAAAACTACCTTTAGAAAATATGAATTGCTACAATTTAACGAAATATCAGAGATCTGTAAAAAGATATGTCATGGATATTGCGTTCTTACAGATAAAGAATATTCTGTAGGCAGCTTTTAGCTGACCTTCACAGGCTGCACAGAAGAGAATAGTATTACAATTCTAAACCTTCCTGCCAAACATTTAAGGACATTAGTCACTGGCTGAACGTCACTCGTATATTCAGCCAGGCCAAAAAATATTACTGAACCACTTTATTACATATAGGCTTATGCTGGAGGAAAATGTTGACTTTCATTGAATAAATAAATATATTTACAGTACATATGTTAGGTACACATTTATATGTATTATGTACACACACACGAAAAAATACAGACATTATACACATATATTTATATGTGTAAGTTTAACTATAAGTCCCATCTGTTCCTATAAAATTCTGTGTTATGTGCCAAAACACACAGAAGTTAAATTTAAAGTCTGCCTCTTTGTTAAAAGCTGGAGCTATGAAAAATGTAATAGACTGTGGTATTGTAATATGTGGTGTAAATCTATTGATCATAGCTCTGTAATAACTAACCAATAAATCTAAACGCTCTCCCTTTATCATCACATCCCAACTGGCATCCCCAGATCATTTAAGGTGACCTCATCTCCAATTAGGTGCTGTAATTTTAGCTGTCATGAAAAATGCCTTTAACACAGCCTTCTCTGTTCAGCCATATGTCTAGGCAGCAGAGCTCAACATAATAAGACTTACTAGTTTACTATAATTTGGCAGCCATTTATTAAAGCCTAAGATTTCTTACACACACAGCTCACAAAGTAGGCACATGGTAACTATTTGCTTGAGTGTTTTCAAGCTTTTTATAGCTGGTGAGATCAGATTTCTGTTTCTACTGCATTGCAAGGGTTAACTGAAGTTTCAGTATGGGATCACATTCTTTATAACTGAAAGCTGGGGATCTGGTATATGGAGCTACTATATCTACTAATTACACACAAATTATCTTTGGAGGTGAAATTGTTTTAGACATGAAAGAAAAATAAAATCTGTCTAGAAGGCCGATACCTTTACCATCAGACCTAACAATATGATACCCAGGTAGGGGTGTTGTAAAATAGGGATGGTAACAAAAATTTGCATGTACAATTGTGAGCGAAGTTTGCAGATCCTGATGACTCTTTCATACTAAAATGATTCCAGTTATTTGCTACTTTTACAACATTGATAGATGGAATAAACATCAAATAATATCAAATTGTTTTTAGAATGGTTTATTCACACCGAGGTAAATTGATGATGAGCATTAAAAAAGAAAAATTTGAATGCAGCAACTCTAAGTGATTTGACCCTAAACAGTCTACGATATTGAAGATATAAGAAATGTTCCTAAACGTTAAAAATACTTAAAAACAAATTTCGCTTCAAATACAGCTGTAACAACTTGCCCTATGTGGAAAATTTCTATTTGCTTGGCAAATTGACAAATAATAAATAAGAAAGAAATCTAGAATGGTAATAAGTAGACATTGGCAACAGAGAAGGAAGGCCAAACATGTTTAAATGTCACCAGCACTTTTATATAATTCTCATAAGCAGTGGTGGCGCCGTTCTTGGATGTGCTGCAGCATTTGCAAAATTTGTAGTAGCCATACTAAAGCACCCTGAAACAAAACTGTGATGGTGGGTGTAGATAAATGGAAAGGAGGCATCTGCTGCCTCGTATGAGTTGTTTTTGTGAAAACAGACCTCAGAAACATGAAAGACTAACAACATGCCTTACTAGCTTGGTGTGATCACCAATAAACGAAAATCCAGCAGAGGAAGATTTACAGTGGTTGCTTGGTGTGCAGATGTGAGAGATGGCATGAAGGTAACTGCCGAGGACAAAACAAATATTAACTATATATGTATGGCCACTAATGATGATTAAAACATTAACACCTTGGGTAGGTAGGTTTTGAAAGAAGTTTAAGCTCTCTATTTATGTTCAGCATGCAGAAAAAGCATAATAAAAACATATTGTTTTGTTTTTCTAATGGTTCTTTGTGCTGTGGTTTATGTGTATCTTCTGAGTGGCAAAGTATTAAAGACCTACTCTGTGGTCAGAGGACTGTGGAATATGTGTGCCGTATATACAGTGAGTAGGCTCATGTTTATTTTAACAATGCTGCTTTAAGTTGGTATAACTGTAGCGTTATTTGGCATACACGCGCCTGCCTTGTCCTTACTCTCCTAAAGGTGCCCCAGGTCACATTCCCAGCGACACCATCCTTCTCTACTTCTGTTACAATTAAGAATATTAATTTTCTAAGCATTTCTTTACATTGTGTGTCTGCTTTAAATAAACATTTAGGCACTTGACACCCCAACTATACCCCTGCCTCTTACACCCCTAGCCCCAGCACAACATCTCCCAAAAAATGGCTAGAGTCGCCCCTGCTGCCAAGCCAATCCCCCCACCCCAAACATGAGTGTTGTATGTCCATCCTTAATATTTACTCTTAGCAATGGGCTCTGTAGTCCATTAGGCGATTTCCCAAAAAATGAACCATAAGGTATATGAACCTGAGTAAGTTTGTGCCATTATTCCAAATACACTATTGATACACATATAATGAAAATATATTTTAAATTTTTTATAGGCGTTTATATGAACATTTGCCTATGATACCTCCCCATAAGCCCCCCAGTTATTGGCTTGTAAACTGCACAGTGAAAGCAATGTGGTCTTAGTTTACCTAACAATAAGACATAAACAGAAATATATTTAATCTCCAGATATGTTGCTCTTCATATGCTAGCTTTTATTTGTTTGCCAAAAAGAAATGGAATGTTGCACCCCATCTCGGTAAACAAGAGCTGTTCACTGTTTTCTACAACTATCCATAAGAGAATAACTACTGACTATATGCCAGTTTCTTGAGAAATCATTTCAAAATAAAATGTTGCAGTCTAAAGCCTTGAAGACGTCTTGGACAAATATCTTTGGGCATTTGGAACTATACCATGTTCATATTTATTGAAAGACTGAAAACATGGAAAGACAGACTCTCTATGAAGTTAGTGTGGCAGACTAATGATAATTTTGCTTTGAATGGCCATAATAACATTGTGGCTCTATTTATTTTGCTAGATACATTTATTTAGTAAAATACCAATATGTTAATGTATCAAGTTTTATTCCTGCATCTTACATTTATCCACTTACTATTTATAAACGGGCTCATGCACCTTTTACCCAAATGTCACATTTTTTGCATTGGAACCATCTTAGAGAATTTATAAATCATGGGTAAAAGTAGGGTTACACATTTTCCAATGAAATACAGTGTGAACAATATATGAATTTTGAGTAAAAATTTGGTAAATCTTGATAACATTGGTCTCAGTGTTCCATTAAGGGTCAAAATCCCAATAATTCAGGAAAGATAGACCTAAGTTTTGTGTTCTATCTTTAAATATTGAACATACCAAGTGAGTGAGTAAACCTAAAGACACTGACGTATGTGCAATGATGACAACTAAAGAACCCATCTTCCCAAAAGGGTGACAAGAGGGGCTACCCCCATAGACTCCCCCTCACAGTTTACTCATGAACCTCCACCACAAATAAAATCAGCTTTGCATTGCATAAAAAAATGTGGTGATATCTCATCTCATGTGATGATAATCTTTTTTTAGGCTGAGAAGGACTTCTCCAAACTAAAAAAAAACCCACAACAGATGAATCTCTATCCCTTGTGGATGAACCCAGGACTGCGCCATTTCTCAGTCATCCAATCACACGTTAAGGTAGTGGATTGTGATTCTTATGGCTAGTGAAATTGCACCTATTACTGATGCCCCCCATATACCCTCTCCTCTTTATATTAACATTCTGCACCCACTATATTCTTATCAAATTCACTAAGATGAATAAAACTAGTGCCCCTTATCTCACCTGGGAGCCATGCCTCTCTCTTCAGACCTATGCTGCTTTTGTACCCCACTAGCAAAAATGATTGTCCATTGCAGTGCTGGATAAGGTCCATCTGAACCTACCTCCAACCTCCGTGCTTTAAAAGCAACCTCAAACTTTCATCTTCGCACCACAGATATAACACTTATGGACTCTTCCTTCAACTAAAAACTATGAATGTTTACCAAATAGCACGCCTGCTTTTTGCACCTTCTATATGTAAAGACATTATTATGAATATCTCCTTTTCACAGAGAGAACATTCTGAAATTTACTTTTTAATATTGATGAAATTTTAAATCAGCTGAAAATGAGCACCATACAGAACTTGTCTCAATATTTTTCTGATAATAGTTCAGTGGTTATATTTGTCTTTTTTTACTTTCTATCATGTGCTATCTTTTCTGCATGCTAATAAGAAAGCAAGAAAGAGAATAAAAATGCCAATAGGATGATTGTTCTGAGCTGTTGTGCTGTTTTGAAACAAAGTTTGTGCAAGAACTTGCTGCTGGGTGCTTTTTTTTAAGGATGCAAAGGTGTGGTCAGACATAAAAGTCAAACAGATAGACATGAAGCAACAGATGACAAACAGATTACATACAAAATCAGAAAAAGGCAGACACAAACAGGTAGGCAGAATCAGTCTGTTGCCTATGAAGCCATAACACCATGATATATTGGTTTGACCTTATAAAGGCCTATGGTGGGAAACATGAATTGCAATGGTATTCTGTTTTCAAGAACTTGTCTCTTTTTTTTCTATTACTTATATGTTATATTGTAATTATAGTTATTGTTATTTGCTTGTTTTAGACATCGTTCTGAATAACAGACACACACACATGGGGGATAGAATGGCAGCTCTTTTAAGAATATGAGTGGTGAAAACACATTTGAATGCTGATTATTTTAATGACTTTGAAGGAAGGAGTGCACTATTTTAAAACAATCAACCAACTCATAGGGGTCTATTTATAGAGCACGGAGTCTGACATTCACTGCAACATTCTCTGGTAAAGAATCTTCCAGGCCTGTGTGTTTCAATGGCAGTAATTGGTTCTCCACCAGAAATGTCAGATTCACTGCTTTAAAAATAGACCTCACAGACATTCAATGTAAGATATAGCACAAGCATTTCAACATTTGTTAAAGCTGACCTACCATTGGAAGATTATGTAGACTGCCATTGTTAAACCTGTACTAAGGGATGGTAATTACTTGGATGTAAAGCTGATCTTTTGGTTTCAGTACTTTCAGTCACACCTGAAAAAAGCTTGCAGATAACTCTGTGATAAGCTGTGGGAAAATTAGCTGAAGACTCAAGTTGTATACTCATTCTAGGTCCGTAAAAATGCTTAGGATCAGACCAACAATCTAGGAGAATTTAGTATTTTTTTAGAATATGGACAGTCTTTTTACATTAAGTCCATAGTATAAAACAAATAATGCTTTTACTTGTCCGCCACTAACTTAACTCTGGCTAACAAGGTGCAGTCCAATGAGTTTTCCCAACTCCCAAGTTTCCCAACTCCTACTTTTATAGTGTTCTTTCAGCACTCAGCATTTTCACCCACACAAAAATATGGAGAGCCCTCAGCGTCAGCCAGTTTGCATATATATAAAGTCCTGTGCACATCTTAATAAATCATAAGGTCTGGATAGTAGGTAGGAACTGGGGGTAGGAATAGTGGCTTTATCCCACCTAAAGATCTACAAAATTCCAGGTTCCAGGACTCAGAACAAATCATGCCTGCAAGTGCTTTACAGTTTTTAGGTCTATGTATAGTATATTAGTCATATTATGCAGTAAACTAATAATTATGTATTTCTGGTTAACAATACACAATTACATGTACGAAACACCAAGAAGATAAAATGTCAATTTTGTTAATCCCTCAGTTTTAAAGGTCTTTTTTTTTTTTTTTACAAAGACTACATTTTATAATCTCTTGATTTTATATATTCTCTTATACACAAGTCACATAAAGACATTCTTTTTAATGAAATATCCTATTTATTAAGAAAAAACAAAGTTATGTACAGTGCAAATATACAGTGCAATATTGGTTTTACAAACATTACAACAAATATTATTACTGTAAATATTTTGTAAATTTAATTTTAATTTAATAGAATATTATAGGGAAGGAAATGTATGACACAGAAATATACATTATAAAGAGTAATAGCCACAGACATGATAGAGGTTGCAGCAGGGATTAACCACATTTCTGCCAACCTCTAAGCAGTACAGTCATTTTAATGCCCAGGATGCAAAAGCAACAATTAACATACAACGAGACTGCAACTGGCCATGCCAAATGGTATTAGTTCTGTGATCTGAACCAAGAATCATTGAATGCACCTTAAGAAACATCTAAAATCAAATCAAGTGCAAACAAAATGCATGCTCACCGATATTTATTAACGGCAAGGTAGGTCAGATGTGCGCAATATGTTTGTAAGGCACCCTGAATTTGGTTGAAACCTATATATGTGGTCCTAGTTCTGTTAGATGCATAAATTTATTCTGTTGTGAACCATACATCTAATCCTCATGAAAATGAGTGATTGACAGTTGGGTTCCTGAACAATAGGGTTCTGGGTCCTATTTACCAAAATGTTGGAAGCAAGAACTTTTCTTCTTGTTCAAAATAACCAATCAGATCCCTAGATTCTTTCTCCTATACTTCACTGAAAGAATCTGATTGGTTGTTATGCTTCAGAAGAATAGTTGTTATTTAGTGCATTTTACAAAATTGTATCAAAGTGACAAACAAATCTAAATCTGAGCATACTGCCTCACAAATTATCGACACATTATTTATAAAGATACATCCTACCAAACATAAAATATAACACATACAACATGGATTAGGAATCAATTAAAAAGGTACGTAATAAAGCACTTTAGATAGGTGCCAATAAAATATGTTCACTTGCTTCAATAAAAAAAAGATTAAATGATCTCAGTAAAAACTCACATTAATATTTTACAATAAATGTAATCAAATATAAAAAGGTTTGTATATAAGTGATTTAATGTCTATATTGTTTACTAGGTTACACTGACTAAGCTTCTCACCCATGCAGCAAATATAGCAAAATGTACATGGGCCATATTGCATCGTTATTATACTGTATTTTGTACCTGTTTAAAAAGCCTATGATATGGTTCACTTCCATGCAGGATGCATTGGTTAATTCATGGTGTGAACAAATAACTAGCTTTGAGTTAATATTGCTATACCTCTGCCCTGGAATGGCCTGTCAAAAAAGGCTCTTTGTTCCATCCATAGCCACACCCCAAACAGCAGCTGTTTCATGGTTCTAGATTCGGCTATGTCTCTGCCAAAAGAGCGGGTGAGTCCTTTCTTCCTATCCCCACCCATTATTCCTGGCCCACCCTTAATGAGAAAAGATATGCAATCATTAAAGCATATATTTTGTGAAATGTAACTAAATGCAAACTAAAGACTCCCCGCAAAGGGCAGACATATATGTATGTACAATATTTCTAATATAAATGCATGCTGTCACCTGTCACTTGTGTTGAAGGTTGGTTTGCCCTCCAGGAGGTCTGAGCTCCCAAGGAAATAGGCTAGTCAAAAAGCTGAGCCGTCTGAAAATATGTGTGTTTTTGGCACTAACTAGGATGTTTGTGAAAGGGAAGGTCAGGTAGTATGCTTTTCAGATTAGGCAGAACAAAACAAGCAGTTCTTTTCTAGTGAGACTGCAACTCTCCCTCTTACACCCCCAGGAGTGTTACAGAAAACGTGGAGTCTTCATTCTTTTCAAACAACATTACTCTGTACATTTTTTGTGTTTTAACAAAACTGCAAACACCCAGCTTGAGAAACATAAGAAACATTTTTATGAGTCATTATGTTACCATTGGCTGGCAGATAGGTGAATTGCTGGTACTGGCTTCTTTTCCTCTTCCCGTTACAGACGTAAAAATTGACTTGAACTGGGCTCGATATTCTCTGATTTCGAAACGGTGGGATCTCCAAAACGAGTGAATTCTGCAACATAAATTAGGAGATGATTTACATATTATTCTGGTAATACCCACTTAACCTATCATGACAAAACTTTATGTGGTATTGTATTCACATTGTAGTTAATTATATAACTTATATAAGAAATATGGTCCTTTCTCAGGTGTTCACACTAGTATTCACACCATATTGTTATTTACTAAACCATAGCAAACCAGTAACAGAAGCATTGGGGCTCTAATCTCCATTTTATCCAAAGTTTTGCTTTGAGACCTAATTTATTAAAGCTCTCCAAGGCTGGAGAGAATACACTTTCATCAGTGAACTTGGGTGATCCAGCAAACCTGGAATGGACCAGAGATCCATTGCAGGTTTGCTGGATCACCCAGGTTCATTGATAAACGTTTATCTTCTCCAATCTAGGAGAGCTTTATTAAATCAGGCACATGGACTTGTTAAATCCACATTAAATCATACAATGTGAAAAAATGGTACCAGGCAGAAAATCAGGTAACTAAAATAGTTGTTGTATGAAGAGAGTATATTCAAAACTCTAAAAACTCAGGAAAATGTCAACTGTACTTTTTATTTCTGTTGTAACAATACTTACAGGCTTGTAAAGTTCCTTATCGATCTTGGCTTCCATCTCCCATACATGATGTCCATCTGCAACAAAACAAAACGATTTTTTTTTTTTACAGTAAGCATATAAAATTACTTTTTCAAAAGGATATGTAAAAATAACAGCTGAAGTATGACTTGCTAAATTAAAATGGATTATTATTAAGTTAAGTTAATATCATGACACATAGCCACTATTACCAAACATGAAAACTTTTCGATCATTATTGGTTGACTACTCATTACCTCAAATGATAATCATATATGCAGGAAAAATACAACTATTTGTATCCTGCCATCCTGTTGACAGACCTTTCAGTGAAGTTTTGAAGCAAGACTGTGTGGCATCACAATGGCCCTGTACCGCAAAGATCCCCCCAGTGTAAGAAGTTCAGTAATTGTTCGGAAATAATCGTTCATGATTTGTTGATGTGTTTACAGCAACAGTACAACAAATGCACACTCTACGGACAGCAATATTCTGTTCTATAATGAGGGAAGGGTGAGTGGGAGGCCCCCTGCTGCGTCCTCCCCTTTAGAAAACAACAGTGGTTATTTGTGTTGGTTGTTTAGTAATGCTGTACCACAGAGTACTACACAAATTTAGAGAACAGCTGTACAGATGCTAGAGTTTTACCTGAGACCATCACGCATGTTTGTTTCAGGTGACAAAAATCTAGCTTTATACATAGCTTAACAATACAACAATACAAAGAAGATGCGGGGAAACTGAAAAGGATCTATGCATTAGAAGAGCACCTATGCTTCAAGTTAGGAGCACTGATCTAAAACTGAAGCTTTACATTTGGAAGGACTAACTCAAAAAATTGTATTGTTAGGAGCATTAAAATATTGTTTTGTATACATTCTGATCATGAATTTGAATGCAGGAATTGTGTATTAGAAGACCTGCTTTACTAACACTGACTTTAAGACAGTGGTAATCTGACATACAAGAGATCAGATGTCAAATTGCTGCAAAGCAACCCCCTCCTGAATATGTATGTCAGCGCACAGGCTAGGCAATGCAAATATTAGTTATTTTGAACTTGACCACACAGCCTTTTGCATGTTTAAAGAAAAAAAAAATGCCTGTCTTAGTGAAAGCCCTTTTTGTTCTGCAGCCAGTCTCACGCCCCATGCATACAGACATTTCAAATACAGAGCAACCTGATTTATTACAAATGTCTGAAATAATCATATTTTGTGTACAGAAGCCTCTTTGTGCAAGAAATCTGTTTCAAACAGGACTCAGGTATTTGTGTTAGCTTAAAAACATCAGGGTCGTTTGCATTCTCAGGCAAATCGATTTGCAGTTCTCAGCTTAGAGTGACTGGCCTTACAGTGATGAAGTGCGGGCTTTTCATTTTTCTTCTGTTACACTCCTACGTTGCTGAAATCTCAACGCTATTAAATAAAAAAAAATCAATAGATTTTGCAGTGGATGGGGGAAAAGTGTATGTGATGCCAGCATTCAAATCTTCCTAGCAGTAGTTTATATTAGGTCTGCCAGAGCTAAACAGAAGAAAACTTTAAGGGCTTCTGGGGATCACTGCTCAAATTTATATACCAGATGTCTGTGTGTGCATATTTTTTTAATCATTGGCAAAATAGGTTTTCTTCTTTTAAACTAGGTTTTGTGAGGCTTACTGCTAAATTGGAAGCTGAACATAAGTTGCCCTTATATGAGTGAATGCTGTGTAAACTACCTATTAAAGGTACCCGGTAATGTTATTAGAGAAACAGAGAGCTAGCCATGCCTGGCCTCTTCTACTAAAAATGATAGCTGCTTTGCTGTCATTCTGATCCAATGGCTTCAGTACTTTTGAGACCACCTCAAATCAATATGGAAATCAGGAGTCTATGTATTTCTTTTAGAACAGGTTTATAATACAAAATGGCAAAAAAAGTGTAAATTTTACATATATAAGTACACCAGTACATTAAACTTGAACTAAACTTAACAAAAGAAAAATTAGGTAAACTGATTCATGCAAAAGGGACCTGGCTGTTCACAATATTTTCCTAAATGTACAGAGCTCAGTGTACAATTCCGGGGGTTCTGGCATACCCCAAACTGCAGGGAATGAACTCTAGTGCATGTGTGAAAGCTACATCACTTCAGCCCAACCAATCAAGATAACTAACGACCTGGGTAAGGATGTCAGCACCCATGACAGAGTAAAGAAGGGCAAGTGTAATTAAAAGATTTAGATCAGGCAGGTAAGTTTATTTCATTGCAGAAGGAGCAGTGCTTACCCCTTCTGCAATAAGCAACCTGCTTGCTCACAATTTTCTACTGGTTACATTTATTTCCACTTTAAGCAAAGCAAGAGCAACTATGGAAAACACTTTCACGTTCAAGGTGCTACTTGAACCAGGACTCACTTTTCACACTTCCCCTTCACCCAACAACTATAATATACAATCAAATAGCCTACTACATTCTGCCTGTGGCAATATGCAATATGCAAGTACATGTTGAAGTATTAGACTAACGGGTTACAGGAGCCATCCACATAATCTAAAATTACTTTTTGTACCATAAAATCACCATACCATATCACCAGATCTCAATTCATGAACAAGTATAAAGGTATGTATACTGAAGGAGAGAAAAAAAAATTCACTTTTTTTGTTTCAGTATCCCAGTTAGGAATCCTATTTTTATACCCAGTTAGATGTTGAATGTTCCCTACTGCCACATACATATTCTGATACTAGGGCATCTTTTCAGAGACCTTTGTATACAAAGAGGGTACCAAGAGATACTAACAAGTGCACTTACAGCTTCAATCTTCTGTGATGAGTGGAAGAGACAGCAAAGCCAATTATTGAGATGCTTAGTTTTCAGAAGCTTACATTTCTTGAAAGAACACGAATATTGAGCTAAAGTAAACTCTACGCTTTTATGTATAAACTCCAAAGGCCTATATCTGCTGCAAAGGCAGATATAAAAGGTAAATGCTGAAGTCAGTCACCAAAAACTAAAAGTGTGACTATAAGTTAAAAAACCAGAATAAAAAGGAAACAAGATTCATATTGAGAAGAAAGCTTCACACCCACTTAAATCTGATGTAGACTGGTAACTACCAGCTGCCCCTTGGCTTCTCCACATTTTGTAAAAGTATAATCTGGAGCTAGGAAAGTATTTGATTAGCATTTAAATTATTGATCTACACAAACAGTTTAAAATATCAAGGTGAGAAAATTGATATAAAATTACAATTTAAAAATTTTAAAGTTGAGTTGACCTGGTTTTGACTTCCTTTCTGTGTCAAGCCCAGCAACTGCATTCAGAAATGAAATAATTAGGTGAATGGAGGCCACCTCGGTGCAATTAACATATCACATGATCTCAGAATACACACACCTGCTGCTAAAAAAACAACTTGTAGGTAAACACAATCATGAGGACCAAGAAGCTATCAAAGCAAGTTAGGGATAAAGATCTGGAAAGGCAGAATTCAGTATTTTCTATTACAAAAAATACTAGACTTAGAAGATCAGAAAAATGTTCACTTTTGGAAACTTGAACAACACTTTTAAAATATACTTAGAAAAGCAGTAACAGGTTTTGTTCCCAGGCTTCTAAAGGTTGAAAATAGAGATACTGTAATAAGAAGCGCAATTCACCTAAGGGGAGTAACTGTTCCTCATTTGTTTTACACATGATCGATACTTGAAAAAAGAAGCGGAATGCAGATTATCGACAATCACTGAGGCTGTTTACTGCTACTTTTAGTCCTAAAAAAGCCACCAGTCTCCATCACACCTAATGATAAATAGTAAAAGTGGTGTGCATGAACTGATGGCCTGTTTAAGAATATGGTGATTATCACTGTAGTGCTGACAAATAGGAGTAATTGTAAGAGTGGTGTTCAGACTAAAAAGTGGTGATTGGCTAAGATAATAAATTAACAAATAAATAAACAATTCGAATGTTCCTTTTAATATTTAATCATTTTTAGTACAGAAAAGGGCATATTGCCCAAATCACTATCAAGTGTTCTAATAAAAATACTTCAATGTCTACAGAAGTGCATTGTTGCAGTTTTGTGATGTTGCATGTAAGTTAAATCAAATGCATTCTGGGAACTCCATTTCACAATAGGGACTTGAAGGATGTGGATAATACCCAGTCTGTTCTATAACTTGTGTATACTGTACAATAAACAAACCAATTGGGAAATTGGTGCATGAGAATTATACCTCTGCTATGGCCCTGCCCAAGGAGACAGGGGCCTCAAATTGCTGCTGGAAAATATAACAGTTGAAATCTCTAGGGAATGTTTTATCCCACAAAGACTAAGGTTTCAGGTAGAGTTCATCTACAACTCTTTAAAAAAAGCAAATATTGTTTTTCTAGGACTTAACATTGTTACTGGGTATTTGCATTTTTCACCAAGTTATACTTCAAACTTTTACTAGTTATCAATGCCTATGCAACTATCAAAATATAATTTAAATAAGTTTCTAGTTTCAAATTTTCCTTATAAATAAGGATCTAAAATATCTTTACCTGTTGCTAAGCAGTTTTCTTGGCTCTGCTCCTCAACACCAATGATTTTAAAGCTCTTCTAATCATGAAACTAGCTCTATTAGTTAGAAAAAAAATTATCCTATAATCCGTAGCATGATGCAAAAATAAAATGTGAACTCTGTTTAGTCTTTTGTCAGTCTTTTGGAAGCCAACAAAAAATAGTTTTCGTTTCTATAAGGAATTCTACTGAGAATATCCAGACCCTTACAGTTATAAAACGAGTAGTATACTCATTAGGAAGTAGTGACATTTCATTTAAAAAAAAAAACACAGGGAGCAGGAGCTGCAATGATACAGACATTGAAGAGAGGAAAAAAAGTAGACAATTCCTCATATTACGTCTAGAGAACCAACAGGGAAATCTCAACGCCTATGAGCTGGGAGCAAGTCCAGGAGGGAAACCTTAGACCACTACGTCAGCCCCTTACAGTAAACATGTTTTGCTGAACCGCACACAAATGCTGAAAAAAGGGTACTAGAGCAATTTGTGGGGGCCCATTTACGAAACTGACCCTACTAAACAGTGAAAGCATTTTATTTCAATGCCTATGTATACTCTGCAGCCCACAATCTCGGCAGGATAACCTCACTTACTAACACATGCCTGAAGACACATAAGCCACAGAAGTTTCCATTGTATGCTTGCCACATCTGTTCTACGAAGGAGGAGTTTCCCTCAGTTACTGAAGTCTGGATTCAGTACAGAAGCCGTGACTTCAAGTTGTGCTCAAAAAAAATCTAATAAAAATCTAATATTTAACATGAATATAAAACGTTGACAATTCGGATTTTAACATTTTAAGGGAAAGTTATCAATACATTACTTATTAGGCAAACTTTTTTTACTAACTTTAGTAGTAAGGAGAAAGCTCCCCTTCCTGCGTTATAAGCACTGTAATACAGATAATTTAATGGTAAAACAAAGCTAAAAAACTGCAGAATAGTTTAAACAGAACAAATATTTATTCAAGATGAAATATTAAAGGTCAGCAGGTTGCCTAATTTGTTGGACAGTTAACTGTATGTATACTGATGGTACCAGCTGTATGTTAGCCTATTGTATGGTGTAGGTGCTTAATAATATATAAATTATTATCATGAAGCAGGAGGCCCAGAGGCCAACATAGTGCTTGTTGGCTGTATGGCCATGGTTATATTTATCCTTCTTTATTGCATAAATGAATGCAATTTAAACATTGTAGGTCCTACCTTCACAGTATTAAAATTTAAGGCAACCAGTAAAATGAATTGCTGAACTAGAAAAAGTCATCCAACAAACACTAAATTTGTCAAATAGTCAATTAAATTAACATTAATGTGTATTTTACACCCTACTGCTGCTATAATTTAAAAAGCATCTCACTTGAGGGTTGGTCCAGGTATTGAATATGATATATCATTCCAATTCAGGTCTAAATCTGATTGATGGCTGTTATAAACTAGCTAATACTGAATCATTTACATATCAGACATTCAGTAAGGGAAATGGGTCCATTTTCCTAAATTACAAACATGTTAACAAAGGGTGTTTACTGGGAGCGTGGCGTACAGTAGACTATTGCACTATGGATAAAAATAAAACCAGTAGCACTGGATAAAAGGGTTGTCTTATTGTATACACTTTTAGTAATTAGGAAACCAAAAACTGCTATTTGGTCCTGCAAGCTTTTCCTCACAAAACAAAATTGTTGTTAAAACCAATTCCCCCAATTTTGGAGGCAGTCTTTGATTAATATAGCCAAATCTAGATGGAAAAAAAATTGCCAGACAACCAATAAATTCCAACATTAGAATTGGATGTCTAAGCTTTTAAACACAAATAAAAGTCATTTAGCCAAATCTACCTTTTTAATTAAACCCAGAAAGCTAAATAATAATCATCGAGTGGCATAATTTGAAGAATTGCATACATTTCTTGTTCTGTAAAATGAAAATGACTTAAACTGTAGACATAACACAGCTGGAACAATCACATGTCAGGCGTTAACCATGTCAGACTTTCTGATGAATATAAGTAAATACAATCCTCCTCTTTTTACATTAACAGCACTCATATGCACCATATGACACTAAAAGGATATCAGTGATTGCACTGCATAATTTCAGTGTATTTATTTACTTTGTGGTGTATACCAGAGCTTATACTGCTCTTTTATATTTCTGGCATTAGAGCAGGCATATGAAGCCACCAGAGCTCGAAAGTCTTTTAAATACACTTGCCTTGACAGTTGTTTGAGTAAGCCAGACAGATATCCACTGAACAGTGGAAAGCTAAAGTATAATTAGCTGAAGTTAAATATTCAACTTAAATACTCAGCTTAGTTTAAATAGTACATATTCTTTACTGGAAACAACGTATTTTAATTTATTAGCTAAGTACACACAAAACGCATTTTGGCTGATTTACTGAAGGACAGACGTTCGTTCACTTTGCAAAGTGAATTTTTAAAAACAACTAAATAAAACACAGCTAAGTGACACCAAAATTCACCTTTAATGTTAACATGCTTTATTCCTTTAGTAAATGGGTAATTGTATTCTGAAAATACAAATTTAACTTCCATAACAGGCACTTTTTACCTGTATTTTTGTTTGGTTACACATACCATAGTGATGGTTGGTGCCCTTGAGGTCTTCAAGCTATGTTAAATGGTGATTGCTTCTTTATTATGCATTCCAACACTGAAACCTGAGCTATTTATTGAACTCTGTAGGGTTTACCAAGTAGTGTACTTTCAGGTAGTCTCCCGACCCCTTTCCTAACTTCCTAATGGCCCACTGTTATAGCAGGAAGCTTTAGTGGCCAACAGATACATGTGGGAGGCTTGAAGATATAAGGTTACAGCCCAGACAAAGTTTAAAATGCATTGATTATGGCAGCTTTGGATTTGGTGTTCCCAAGAGGCCGAAAATAGATTAAAACAAATGTGCAGGTACTGATTGGTGTCTACAATGCAAGAGTACTTTAAGATTGGACTTTGGGAAAGATCTGTTAAGCCCAATTTAGTGACTTTCACTAAAAAACTTGTACAAAAAGTTAGTGCCCCTGATCATACCTCCTTATTATTATCTATTAATTTATTAAAGTAGGCTGATAAAGGCTATTATATATATATATATATATATATATGTATATATTGTGTGTACATGTAAAATCCCTAAACTACTGATTAACCCTTATTGGTTTTATTTTGGTATTACCTTCGAAATAGTATAAATTCCCAAATAAATACATTTTAAATTAATGTTCTTGATTATGAGACCCTGAAGTAGGAAGGACTTATTAAAACATAAGAGGGCTTGACCAAATATGCAAACCTGTACATTTCAGTTTCCAAAATGAGTGTAACATTACATACAGTACAAAAATAACCTCCATAAAGAAAAGTCAAGAGTGTGTTTCTTCTATTTTTGAATAAATATTCCCATTGCTGTAAATGTAGCATAAGAACAATATTTTTAGCAGCCCCATAAAGGAAATGTTACAATAGCAACATATTTTATTTACAAGACTGTAAGCTAGACAAAACCATGCTGCCACAGGCAAGGAAAGCTCCAAAGTAGCAGCATTAATAGTCACTTATGTCATCACTTTCTCTTCTGCTGCTACAGTTTTGCTCCAGGAACAATAAATGTTGTTCCAAAAATAGCATACGTACATAGATATATAAACAAACACCTGCTTTTTTTTACTGGCAAAAATTCCAAATTCTCAATGGCTATAATAAGCCAATGTAGATATAATCAGTCAATTGACACTTCAAAATGTTTGTGACAGGTTACCATTAAAAGGGAAATACCTGGGCTACATTAAATTCTGTTTCCTTATTTATCTCACACTACAATTTAAACAAAAATAATATATAGCATTTAGCAGTAAAATAACAAACTGGAATTGATGTAAAAAAAACAGTAGAGCAAGTTCATTTTTAAAAAGGTAAGTGCAAAGAATACCCAATCATGTGCAAAGCACAATTCAAAATTGAGTTTGCTTTGCATATGCTTAGATCATACATCTTGCCTCATATACTAAACTACTTTCAAAAATTAAAAATGTATTTATCAAAAGTAAACTCCTATGGTAAACCAACTTAGTTGTGTTATCAATACACAATTGCTGAATTTACCGTATAATATTATATTTGGGGAATATAATGGAGCATGCTATTTGATAAATTCTGAAACAAGCATTAAAGCTTGTTTTACCTTCCATTTGATCATGAGAGCACCCATCACATTTGGTGGCCAGTGATAAATTGACCAATGTGGGCAAGGAGGGGGGCAGGTCTCCTCTAAATATAAGCTAATTCAGCATACCCCCACCTGGAAGAACAATTTACAAAAGGGTAAACTTTGAAATCCACTGTTTATATTAAATGAAATGAACCATACAATAATTTACTGAATTTCATTATAACCGATTAAACAAACCCTTACTTGTAATGGTTTTAGTATATATTGTTGGAAACACCGAAAAAAGCTTGTTTTTTACATATTAGATCAGATAGCACCCCTGGTGCACCGTTTGCTTGGCAATCATTGTAGGCCTTTGTAAGGCACTCATAAAGACAATATTTCAATGCTTTCCACAGAAAATCTAAAAAGTAGCGTGTGGTACTCTGTAAATGTGACATCTCATTTATTTACTTGCATTTATACAGCTGACATCTTCCAACATTAAGTTTGCACTGGCCACTTAGAGGACCTCAAAGTCTAACAAACTCACCAGTTATAGGTTATAAAGACATTCTAAGGTGAATATTGAGGGAAGCCAAGTAACCTACCAGTATGAGATGTGGGAGGCTGCAATAACGCTATAATACCCAGCAATGCAATGGTTTTATTTTCCTTTCATAGTAAAAGATAAACGTATACAATGTCATGTCACAAAGCTATTCATGTGTTCATGGAGTGCTCATTCACTGTATCCCGATCTAATTTTCTGTAAAGCCAATTCAAGCTTTTGCAACAACTGTGCCCAAGGAGACAAGTGAACCAAGGCTTGCGTACTTCACAAAGCAATAGCTTTGTAAGCAGGATGAGCCAGTGTTTAGTTAGGGTCAAGCCACTCAAAAACAGCAAAAGGGATTTCAGCTTTGAGTGTGCTTGAGAAAACAATCAATGCAGAACAAGGACACACACACACAGTATCAATCCCTTCTAAAGCTATATTGTGACTTCTTCTGTCTCTCTTAATAGCTCCGTTCACACAACATTTCAGTTCAAGTGCTCAGCAGCAGTTTAATACACTGCAGTGTTACCTCTGTTACAAGGGGCAGAGTATGGTTAATTATATTTAAAGAATGACATCAGGCAGATAACTAAAGACACGACTGGAATGCATAAATATGAACTGTTTTACCTGCTAAAAATATGTAATTCTGTAGCGTCACTCTTCTGATTCATACAGCATTGCTAATAGAGCCAGAAGACACTAAATGTGGAGTTGCTAGATCTCAACTTTGTCTAGATGGGCAAGGCCCATAATCAAGGTGAATAAAAATATTGAAAGTTACAAAGTATCAGTTTATAAGCTTGGATTTATTCTCTAAATGTTCTCACTAAATCTGTGCTGTATAGATGTACCTTTTACATGAATGCATGAAACCTATGATTCTATCTTTGGTTTTAAAGCAACTGAGAATAGTATATTCAGGAAGCAGACACACTCCCTAAAATATGAAGTACTCTGTGGAATCTAGGTGCAGCAGATTACATAGTACTTAGCTGAAGGAAAATGTAGTGGGCTTCCCGACTCTATCACAGTTGCAAAGTTTCCAACAGTATTTAATTTGTGGCCTTGATATCCCTTATAAAAATGTGATGGGAGATCACCAAAATTAAAAAAGGTAAAGAGACTAAAAGGGCTTATTAGACAAATGGTAATGATAATTTCATTTAGACAGTTTATTGTGAGTGGTATAGTATTCCCCAATAGTTAAAGTCAAAGTATTTCGACTCAATCATACAACTTCATACAGGCCATTTTTATGTCTGAGAACCATGCACCAACTTCATCCTGTAAACACAAATGAACCAGGAAATGTAGTTTCCATATAAAACATTAGCATTAGCAGAAAGAATTAATGAAGGCTTAATGAAAATAGATTTATCCTTGCAGCCATGTTAGTAGGCATGTCCAATCCAAACTACAATGTTTTTGATTCTGTCTGGCTAAATGTATGACCTTTCATGCTGGGCTTAAGAAGCTGGTGTTATATAAATTGGTGTATTTACTTTGGATCCAAGGTAATAATAGCAATATATGATATGGAGACTGACACAGCACAGCTTCAATGAATTAATGTTAGTGTTTGTGTATATTTTCTTACATGAATTACATTTTGATTACAAGTGGAAATATGACACGCTCCTGGCCACCAGCCTCCTCACTGTGACTGCTACTGGCAAAGGGAAGAGTGTGGAAAGACCTCAAAGAATGCAATATCTCTTACCAAATGGAGCTTGGCCAGGATTCAGTTCGCGTCACACTTCGTCAAAACAGCACTTTAAATCTTAAGCCTCCAATTGCATCTGTGCTGAGATTTAAATAATGGCTGTTGGCAAGCAAAAGATTACTCTAGTCTACCAAAATTAAAGGGATGCTTATGGCAAAGATTCAGGGGAAAAGGAGCAGAATGGGCCAAATAAACAAACTAAAAAGAAATACTACCATGATTGAAAAGCTGTTATTGCACAATACTCATTTGAGACAACTGGCCTTCAAAGGATTATATAAATAAAGTAGAAACACACACTATTCAAAGATTACTGTACCAGAGACTAGAAAAAGACAGCTTTTACTTGTTATTCTGCACCAGTGTTATGGAATATACCTCCCTTTTCTTTGTTTTTTGCTTCATAAATCAGCGAGTTTTAAGGGCATAACTATCATGAATGTAAGTAGTGCACTCTAGCTGGGATAGAAATGAAAAACTGAAGCTCACGTGACAGCAATAACTATCCAGCAGATTTCTTTACATTGGGTCTGAAAACCTGGAATGGATCTGGTCCAGGATTGAAAACATTTGTTAACAAACAGCGAATCACTTTTAAGAAATCCATTCCAGGTTAGCTGGATCACCCTTGGAGAGCTTTAATAAATCAGGCCAATTATTCTTGAGCCCACACATGGTTCTGAACACTCCACCACTGCACTGAAGCCACTCCAAGCACGGAAATGTATGTATGCATTTGGACCTCCGAAATTCTGCTGTCCAGCAGTGCACTGATGTGAGTTGCTGCTTGTTGCTGTAATGCACCAATTTCTGCACTAATGTGTTTTCACAACATGTGCCTGATCTGGGTTTACAGTGGAAATTAGAAGGCTGGCAACCTGCTAATTCACTGCTGACAGAGGGGAGCTGAGAAACTAAAAGTACTACTGCAAAATGCATATCAATACTGATATGTAAATATAATTTTAAATAAACTAATATTTATACTATATATACTTTTGGCAGAATATACAATTTCATAGAAGTAGAAAGACATTGCCATCACAGTAGCTAAAAATTACATAAAGTTGTTGGAGGCTAGCATGTTGTAGCCTCAATTTTAGGATATCCTACTCTTTAAGAAGTATACAAAAAAACTCCTTATGCTACAAGGATACAATGGTCTATGGTATGTTTTAAGCCCACATAGATCATATGTTGGCCCTTATTGTTTTTAGCACATTTTGCTGATGATGTCTGATAATGGTTTAATAATTAGAAGACAGAAAAGTGTCTGTTCATCACACAGTAATCTGAAATCTCAAGGTGAACTTTAAAACTTACCCATAGCTTCCAACACTTGCATACATTTCCAGGAACCCCTTACTACCTACTACTTGAAATATAACATTTAAATGTCTATAGAGTATTATTATGAATGGAATGTGATGAACAAAATATAGCAGCAATGGTTAGTTCTAAAAAACAATGATATTTACAGTAGCAAAGCCACAACTAAAGCTGCGTACACACTTGCAATTTTTGTCGTTGGAAAGGATCTTTCACGATCCTTTCCAACGACAAGGGTGTGCACGATGCATGAACGATGTTGTACATACAGCACCGTTCATGCTCTATGGAGAGGGGAGGGGGAGAGCGACGGAGCGGCACCCTGCTGCGCGCTCTCCCCTTCCCTTTCATTAGGATCGGCTGTCGTCCATCGTCCGTGGATCCGGCAGGTCGGTCGTCCGGACGATGGACGACACCAACTGTACACACGGCAGATTTTCACCCGATAATTGGCCGATGCCGATTATCGGGCGATAAAAATCTGACGTGTGTACGTAGCTTAAGGGCTGTCCCAGGGATGTAAAACTTGAAACAATGATCCCCTGCATCATCCATCCTATGTCCTATTCCTAGTTTATAGAACAATTGAAAGCAAATTTTAACAGATTATAATGTCTTTTTAAAAAAAGTCATTTAAAAAACTTTTAACAAAGTTGTGTGAACTTGGTTTTGTAATTTGTGTTAGATAATAAGATTAAAATAGCTGTTGTACTTCAAGTACGATACTTAGGTCTTGATTGGTGGCTCTAACATTTGTATTTCATATAGGTGTATGCAATAAATGGAGAAGGCTAACTATTGATCAGTACCTGTGTTATGTTAGCTTTTAAAAAAGTGTTACATTTTAATTTATCATCTCAGCCTATTTGCTAAATTAAAGGTGTCCAGGACTAAAGTGAACTAGCTAAAAATCCCACTGGGAAGGAAAACTGCTTTGTTATCTGCTGTAGAAAGGCATCTTGGCTGGAATCCTTCCATTTAGCATACCATTTTACCATATGTATAAGCTCGTCAATGGTGGTGTGCAAGATGTCATACATTTTTAGTCTTAAATAGAACTTTCTATGATCTACTGTAATCAAGGCGAAGACACACTTAACCTCCCTAGTGGTCTAATTCTGTGCAAATTTCCATGCAAAATGCGGTACATTACCTGCGGTACAGGTAATTAATTTTTCACTGTAGGCTATAATTCCTATGCATAACTTACCGATATTTATTACATTTAATAATAAACTTTAAATAACAAAACACAAAAATCTGTTAAAAAAAAATTTAAACATGTAATATAGGTGTACACTAATATGTAAAATTTATATATATTATAATTATATATATATTATATGAATATTTTTTTGTATTGGACTTAATAAAGCTATTTTGTAATAAATCCAATACAAAATTATTTGAATTTCCCACCCATCCGCCCGCCGGCACCGACGCATCCACTGGCGTCACCGGGAAACCCCGGAAATCGTGGCTGCAATCCAGGACCTGCGGGGATCAGCAGGACGACAGCGGGCGATGGCGCTGTACTCCAGAATCAGCTGTTGGGTCTTGCTTGCACGTTTTTGCTTTTCTGCTCATTCTTTCTCATTTATTTGATGCTGTATAGCTTCAACATGGATTCAGCATCCATTTAAAGGACTGTACATGTAGTTATTTTCTGTTAAATATATACATATATAACCGTACAAAATCTGGAATTTTCGAAAATCTGGCACTCCTCAGGTCCAGAGGTTGCCGGATTTTCAACCTGTACATCCATTTTTCTTTTTGTTTTGTATTTTATTATTTGGTGGACTGTGTTCCAGACATGTGTAATGCAATACATATGTATATTCATTGATTAGGCAAACTGTAAACAATTAACAAGGAGTGAAACTAAAATATAAAGAAGGAAGGCTTTTGCTACACAGAAATAGAAAGCAGGTAATGGAAAATGAAAATATGGAGTTGCTGGATATACTAAGTCTCCTATAAACTCACAGACCATGCCCTCTGTGTTTATCCGCCTGTCAAATTACCGCCTCTACTGTGAAGTTTTACTTCTCTGATGTGTATTTCATTCGGATAATCACCACTAGAAAACAATAGGCATGGTAAACGTAATAAATGCTAACAAAACTCCCTACTATTGTACAATTGTTTTTTTCAAGCCATTTACAGTTTACACAAATGACAGCAACCTCAGAAGTGCCATGTGTTTATTTGAGAAAGGTAAACTGATAAGATTGCAAATTAAGTCTCATGCATAGATGTATAAATCAGGAAAACCCTCTAACCACACTCCAAAAATCACACAACCACAAATATGGCTTACATTGAAGGGACTTATAAAAAAATGTCTGTGCTGCCTACACCAATCAATTGGTCTTTTATGTCTATAATACACCTAAATACACATAAAGAAAGAAAAGAAAGGTAGTTCAGTTAACCCACACACAGCTTTTTTTTTATTTAATTTTTCTTTTCTCACTCTCCTAATTTTTTTTTTACATTTTTCTTATATTTTAATTGCCTTTTAATACTCCAAATTTTTTCACCTATCCTCTATGTATCAATGTAATATCGCCATGCTCTAAAAATATCAATGTGACTCAGCAGTGCAATATGCCTGTATGGCAATAGTTAGCTTATTGACTAGTATAATGATATAATATTACATCCACTGGGGTAGGAGGTGTATATATAAATTACCCATATTGCCTATTCACTTTATTACATTAGTACATGCTAAAATGCCACACATTAGTGTAACACACAAGTTTGAATGAGCCCTTAATAGAATCCCTTTTAAGCACACTGCACATTAACATACTGTATGTGTTAATTTGTTAAGTGAATGTGGATTTAGCCTTATTACCCATCTTAACATTCCTTTTTATGCACTATGTTTTTGTATGAAGGTGGCCATTTTGGAAGAGGAAAGACTTTGCTTCCTAATGTCACAGCTTTCAGCAAGGAGAATAACACCATGATAGTAACATTGGTAAAGTTTAGTATATGGCTTAGTCTCAACTGCTTTGGGCATGCCTCTAACACCCGCATTTGAAGAGCTTCAAACACTTGTTATTTTAAAGCATCTGCAAAAGCTTTTCATGGAAAATAGCCAAGCACTATTCATGGTTGCCTCAGCGTTACTTTGCTTCCAATTCAATGCAGCACGCTACTTTCCCCTGTGTCAAAGCCGAATTGCCCTTTGCTTTTGAAATTGAAGCAAAGCAAAGATAAAGAATTCTGCAGTTACCTCACTACACAACATAAAACATTTTCAAAGACAGTAGAAACATTTGTAGAAAACATATTTCTAGATGTTCCCTATACCAGCAAATGTTCCCATTTACATTTCAGATCCAATTTAATTTATGATTGCTTGAAATATCCTACTAAGTACTAAAAAAGATGAAGAAGAACAGTGTACTTAAAATGGAACTAAACCCACAGGATACTCACCTGCTCCCGTTCCACTACGGGCGCCGCCATTTGTCTCCTTCTGCCATGCTGGAATCACGTACCGTAAACTGGGGGGGAAAAGTGGGTGCGTCCTATACGGCGAATGCAGGTTTAAAAAATAATTAAAACCGGTAACATACTTACCCGATACCGCGATCCTGCGTGCTTCTCGTCTTCTCTCCTCTCCTCCTGGCTGCAGCGCGTGTCTCCGGAATTTAAATTGGCACAGGGTGATCAGAAGGGGAAAAATCTTTCAGAATCCTTTTTTTCTAGATTTTCCTCCTTTAAAATTGGGTGCGTCTTATATGCCGGAGCGTCTTATACGCCGAAAAATACGGTAACTCCTGCACTGACAAAAGGGAGTTTATACAATCCCTGAACCTGCATGGGAAGCCAGGATGTACCGGGTATCTTGACAAACAATTTCTTCAGCTAGGATGATGATGATCAGCTGTAGCGCAGTGTTAGAAAACTGCTGCATTTTTAGAGTACATATTAAAAAAGCACACTTTAGTTTATTGTCTTTATTGTGTCTTAGTTGTGAAATTACTGCTGCCTACAGTGATTCTGCATTTTAATGCATCACTGTGACGTGACCCTTATTAATAAATGTCATGTTAAAAAAAAACAATTGTGTTCAAGGCAGTGATATTCGATTTTAAGAATATACTACAATGCAAATATTTAAATAGGAAAATTTATTGTTTAGCCTTTGGCATCAGTTTATCTTAACTTGGAAAAGTTAAAAAAAAAAAAACCTCAAAGCACTTGGTGCTGCTAACCCCAAGTGTAATATCATAAGTCATTTAGTAAAATACATTACATTTACTGGGATTTAATTTGTACTTTATAACTAAAGGTTAATAAAATTGCTCCAGAAACATACATTTAGGCCTCTTAGCCATAACACAGCTGACAAGAATGCTCAGGGTTAATGTAAGAAGGCAGAACTCTTGCCTCCAAGTTCAAGCACTGACATGATTGTTCATTTGGGATTCCCTTGGAGTGAGTCATTGTTAGAACAGAGACTCCCTATTGAAGGAGCAGGATAATGCTCTGCCTCTGGAGGGTACAACAGCTGAGAGTTTGTCTTACAAGAGATGAATTAATGTCAGACCTGCAGCTAAGTCAAGGTGTAACAGTGCACCATTGCTGCCAATATCTTTCTCTTCCATTATGTAAAGATTTCTGACTTGAAAACATAGATATATCAGTACTTACAAGTCATAAGGGCAAATACTCTTTCTAACTGCACGAGCATAGACCTTCATTGCCAGCACAAAAAAATCTATTGTTGAAATGTAGCGTATGCGGGATGAAGAGAAAGGCAGCATCTGCAGATGTTTCATTGTTGCTTTGGTGACATTTGAAGAATTACTAACATAATAATGTGTATTCATAACAGTTAACAGACAGAAAACTAGATAAAAAGGCAAACATAAAAACTAACATGACCACTATTTCTGGAAAAGCCTACTTGCTACTGGCAAAAAAAACATACATTGCCCTATTAGAACTATACTACCACTTAATTCATTTTATTATACTGAAATCCAAACTTTTGTTATGGATTACTGTACATCCTACATTTTTAATTTGTGTGCTGCTGAATATGGTTATGTCCACATCATCAGTTGGTTCATTGCCCATTGCATCACATTTCAGAAAAAGAAATAGTGAGAGATGGGTAAATCACAGCAGAGTAAGATAAAACAGGACTGTTAGTCTTCATGTAAAAACATATCCGATGAAAACAGATCATGCAAGAAACAGACAACAAAACGTGCAAGAAAAAACATTGCATATGTTTTTACATGGTAAGAAATTATTTATTATGCCGTCTTCCCCTGCCCTCTATCCACTTCTTACCAAAACTGACATAGAAGACAGGGTTTTGGGTGACTAAATCTGTTTGCACGCATTGCACCAGCACAGTGCAACACTAAGTTGGCAAACTTACTAATTGTACATTAGAAACAATCAATCATATATTTGTTTTTAGCACTTTAATGTAATCCTAATAATTGCATATTTCTGATTTGCGGCTACAGGTTATTGAACATGTCTGCTTTTTAAACCATATGCTTTTTGTATCATAAGGCCTTTTGTGCTTCTATGCTCTGTAAACAGACTCAAACCTCTAGAGTGTCTGTGATTGCAGTCCTCCAGGTCCCAATCAACAGGATATTGTCATTGCTTGCCAATCCACAGTATGTAAAACCTTTGGGATAGAACTGGTTAACAATGAAAGTCACTGACCTCTTTCACTGGTCTTTCTACTACCTCCTTTTGACTAATTACACCCCTACTGCTAGGCTTTTAAAGTTTGCCACTACAGATTATAATTACCCATTAAAATGTTGATTCTTTTTTATATACAACAGCAAAATAGCAAGCAATAAACCTCTGAGTCTGCCTACCATGATTATTTCATTTTCTAAGGAAGCATTCATTATTTTGCTTGATTTTACTAAGGTGTTTTTAATAATGACTAGCCTCCTCTAATTCTATTAGCTGAAGCCCACTAGGAATGTTATTAACTTTTATGTTAATTTTAATTTTCAAAGAACAAATCCCCTTAGTCTTCAGATGAAAAGCAGCACCCCCGGCCGCTATATGCAGGGTGTCAGGTACCAGCCTCTGTTGTTTTTACTCTTGAAGGTAACAAGAAAACACCCTGCTGTCAGAGATACTGCAGCTGGCTAATTAACTAAAATTACTATTATTATATATTTTTATTTCAATTGCATTTAAGTGGCTGCACACAAAATACAATTAAAATAAGAATTACTGTAGAATGATGCATCGCCATTGGATATGTAAGCATTTTTTGTCTAACATTAATTGGCATTACAGGTCAAGTCAAGGGTTTTTTTTAAAAGGGCATTGTTTTAAAAGACCAGACCAAGGAAGCCCTCTCTTCCATTCCTTTCTTTGGAGTTTAATGCCTGTTGAGTGGGCTGAATAGAATCCCATTCCATAGTAGGCACTCCTAATTATAATACATTATAATCATTTGCAATATATGTTTTTCACAATACACTTAAAAGAGGCATACTGTTCAAAACAATCTGAAAAGTTCAGACTGAAGATAACATTTATGCAATTTGCACTCAATAATGTGAGTCTATTAAACAACTACTTAAATACAAAAAATACCATAAGTAACTGTATAAAACAAAAGAAGAAAATAGGATATTTTTTAGTACATTTTCTATGAATAAAACACAGATTACTTTCAAAGAAGGATCTGCAACTTAATAAATGCAAACAGTGTCTGTCATTTGGAATCTTTTTATGTGCAAGGCATTAATCTTGATTTGAAGAAAACCTAAAAACTTGTAAAGAAGATGAAAAAAAGATTCAACAGCAAAACTTAATTAATAGAAACTTCTGTTATACGTGCTGTATATGGCAAGTGAAACCTTAAAGACAATTGGAAACTGGAATTTACTAACAGGGCAGCACAGTGGTGATTGGTGATTTGGTGGATAATGGTGATTTTAAAGCCCAATTTCATATTTTCATAGTTTACAAAAGCTGTAAGTTTTTTTTCCTTTACAATTGTATTATATTTTAAGGTAAACACCAGCTAAAAAAGAAAAGTAGCAATTAGTACACAGAATTGTCTGCCTTTTTTCTTGGTATGTGTCTGCAAATTTACTATAGACTATAATCTATCTCTTTTACAGGACTGGCTGATGGTTGCTGCCCCTCCTGTTCCTCTGGCTGACATAACCTACTCTTCATACTGTTAGAAATCTAGAAGTTCAACTCCAACCCAATCCTCTTGAAGGATTAAGTAGCTGACGTAACAACGCTCCCCTATACGATGACAGACGTTAAGCGTAGTGAAGTACACTTGCTGAGTACCTCCCTAATAATATACTTTTAGGTAATTAAATTTTGCATGCTCATTGTGAATGAGTAATGACAGGCCCGTAACAGCCAGCAAGTTAAAACTAGCTCCTTTCAGGTAAAATAACTGCACTGACATGTGGAATGAGTGGGGAATGTTGGAATAAATTTGTAACCATGCCTGAAATTCAGCTTTAAATAGACTCTGTCACTTTAAAAAAATACAGAATGCTGCTGCAGACTTCTGCAGTTTTCTCTCTGCATTTTAAAACAGCAACTTTCAGTCTACTTTAAGCAGATCTATACAGACATTACCTGTTATGGCCTAAAATAAGGAATGCTCAAAAGGAAGCGCAACACCTTGTCCAGAACTGATGTTGGTGATGAGATATGTTGGTGCTGGGAGTTGAAACAATATTTCTCAGTGAGGAAAAGAATGAGGTTTCAAAGCTGCCCTGTTAAAGTGTACGCATAAGCATTCATACCTTGTAAGCCTAAGAATGTGTTTAAAGAGTCTAAACCTTGGGCACAGGTTTATTCTTTTTAACTAATTTATGTTATTTAAACACAATTTGGTTTAAGTCACAAAACTAAACACCACGATAACTGACAATTATTTTCAGCTGAGTCCAGTGACATTTAAATTCATTAGACATGTGAATAATGTCTTAGGGCAGTAACACAAAAACCGATTAATGCAGGACCTCTAACTATTAAGAGGAAATTTCAAAACTAAACTTAAAAAAGTATTACTTAGCCAAAAGAGTAGGTAATGCTTGAAAGCCTAATATACAATAGAATCCACACGACTCTGTAGTACAGGGCTTAGGCACCACTTACCTAAATTGCTTTGTGTTTTTTGGAGTTCAGAATTCTAAGAACAACTCGCTCTGAAAATAGTCAGTGAATGAGCAGGTGTTCCATACCCAGAACACTGAAGTACAGTGTCCAAAGACTTCATCCTTGCCTGACAAGTTTCTTTAGCCCCCAGAACACTTCCCTGGCTGTTTTCCCTCTTTCATTCACCCCCAGCAGCTTCCTTTCATGACAAGCATAGTTCCAACAACTGCATGATGCCAATTACAGTGTTTGGCTTCCTCATCTGCATCAAATGCATTGTGTAAAACATTTTTTGTGTTATGACTTAACAGTGAAAAAACTTGACCCGACATCCTGTCTAGTGCTGATTACAAGTCTTTATGCAAAGCCCTTTGGCAATAGGTTCTATTCAGGTCAGTGTGATGTCAGCAAACTGACAGAACTAACTCTGAAGTGTTAGTAAAGTAAGTAATCTCTCTAAATCTAGTCCAAGGCCACAACAAATATGCATTTTTATAGGATTATTCAGTAAAAAAGTATTGTGCAATAAATAACCCATAAAAATTATCGTCACGTATATTTCAGTTATCTGATTTCAAAAGAAATCTAGTTGTTAAGCTTTATATTTTAGCTTTATTTTTTGCATCAGATTACAGAATTTGACTCATGCTTGTTGAAAGGAACTATGTGGTGTATGTACTGCCACAGGCATTTAAAAGCACAGGGTACCTTCTGCATCTGTTATCTAAAGCTTACCTCATAGTTCTGTATTAGCTTTTTATGCCCCCACTATGTACAAGTAGCAAGTATACAAAACAAATGAAAAAAAAAAAAAAAAACAACGATAGTATGTAGCCAGCAAATACACTAAATGGACATACCGGGAGCTTTTTCAACAAAAATAACTTTAGAATCTTGATGGAAGTTGTGGCCAGACACAACCATTTTCTTTCCTCCAATTACCGGGAAGCTGTCAATACTTTGTTTTTCTACCAACGGCAATTCCTGAGCAGACCGCTGGGCTGTAAAGAAAGTGAAATATAATACAAGTATCAATCAACAGCTTTTCAAATGCCCTGCGTAAATATAGCAATATCCTTAATATAGATTATACACAAGTGCTTAGAAAGTGGTGACACAATGCAATAGATATGCTTACAGAATGGGGTGCACAATGCATGGTAATATAAGCTGGTAGTTTGTAGCTTGACAAGTTTGTAGCTTGAAAACCAGTGATCAGTTACTAGCCACCTTAAAAGTTTTTGTTAGCTAGCACTATAGACAGGTGTGTATGTATATATATATATATATATATATATATATATATATATATATATATATAAAAGTGTGTGTGTGAATAATAAATCTATTATATAATATATGCACCAGATAAACACATAATTGTCATACAAAACAAATCCAAGTACCACCATGAAGACTTATCCAAAACTGCATGTGTTTAACACAAACATGGGGACAAATGCTGATCTATTATATAAGTCAGTAAAGTAAGTTAGAGTAATGTGCAACCCTTAGATACCAAATGAGTAATTTATAAATATATTGTAAGGTAATAAATATTTTAAAATCATTTAATCTGAAAACAGTGATTGGTTACATGAAGTCACGAAATTGTATATTTTCATGGTTCTCTGCACTGTGCTACTGTATAGGTCGACATAAGACTAGGGTCTTCTGAGAATCCTCATCTCCGAAATGTTGGGAGGAAAGTAATGTCTTCCCACATGGTATATATACCCTGGGTGCCTCAGTATTGTCACATGGTGGTTGGGGGTCAGGGGTAACATTTCCAGGTCTACGAAAATTGCAGCCGTTAAAATTTTTATTTTTACATATTTTACAGAGGCTGCAGGGGCCTCGTTGGCAGCTAAAATTATTAATGAACACCAACTATGCAGCTAGCTTAAAAAAACTTGTAGCAGGAAAGGTTCACCTAAAAGAAGACTAAATTGTATCATTTAAAATGCTCGCAATTTTATAATTTTTTTTTTGTAAGGGGTGACTGGTGCTGTTACACCAGTACACTGAGGTAATATGCATAGCACCACAATGTCAAGTAATGCTTCTTAGGTTTGTTGGAATTTTTAATTTAAAATTAGCAAGAGTGCTGTGCATCTAGAGGGATACTCAGGCCATAAAATGTTCTTTATCATAATACTGGGACAAGTCACATGATTTGGCAGACAGCTCCATTGCACCTAGGCATGGAAGTCTTCTCAAATCCCTAAAGTATAAACGTAATTAAAACACATTTTATTTATACAATACATAAATAACAGTTGGCAGTGCAGAGAATCACAATGGCCTTGTGTAAGTCACATATTAGAACTGTATACAGTACAGGCTGTTAAAATAAAGTGTTTTTACAGTTCTTATACTGCATATTTAGTGCACCATAAAACAGATTTGCTGGGGCTAGAAGGGCAGTTTTTTAACTGATTTGAATAAATCATGTACGTTGGCAAGTATCTTTTGATAAAGTTGTAACAGTGGAATATTCCTGTGAAATGTGGCAAATCTAGCTTTCATTATGGAATATGACTATTTCCTGTGCTTAATGGGGGTTTCCCTGGAAAATATTTAGGTATAACAATGATTGAATGGCTTACAACCAGGATGTACAAAAGAGCTATATGTAAAGGAAAGGGAGGCTCCAATAAAATAATACTGGCTTCTATCCATTCACAAACAACAAATTCCATTTAATCTGCACTTATTGAAAAATATGCATCTAGGGATAAATATTTCCTATGCAAACACAACTAAATGTTTGCCTGTGTTTCCCAAAAAAATCATGTAAATTTGATTCCCAAAAAAGATAAAATGTTCTTGCTTCAAAAATAGGTAATGGTAAACCAGAACAGTGAAAATATAAATCTGAATTCTTTACAGTGCCAAGTTATTATTCACCCTAATGGAAGTCACTTCTTTTTGTGTTTCACCTTTAACTTAAGCCTGGCATATAATTGATTAGAGATCTATCTCGCCCAGCTTTCCTAAACAGCTGCGAAACAGCAAAACAAACATAGATATTATACTAAATGGTATGTGAATTCTCAGTATTTATTCAGTGTTAGGTACAATTATAGCTCTGGAACATGAACTGTTGAAACGCAACATGAACCACAGATGTCAATACAAGATAGGATGGACCAAGTTGCATATAACAACCCTAACAGTTCTTGTGTGTATAAGTGAAATTGAAATGCATGGATATTACATGGTAAAGATGGTGATGTATATATTAATTAATGACTCACAGCATTCAATTGGATTAGATGCCACTTGCAGTGTCAATGTTCTTCCATTGGGTTGTGGAATGTGAACACGGAACACTAGACGCACTCTAGTGTTCTTTCTTCCAATGTCCGTTTCCCCCTTTCGCAACTCAATGTCAGAATTGCGCAGCTTCAGTATACCAGCACAGTCAATTCTGTTCAAAAAGAAATTAGAAGTGTTAGGAGTTTGACAAATTCATGGTAAAAATTTCCCTTTCTGCTACATGACAATTGTAACTGTGTTCCTTGCAATTTAAACTTGCAATGTTTGGCTACGCAAATATAAGAACTAAAAGTAAGCAGGCTGACAACAGAATGGTGGGATGTGTGGATATAATTAGAAGTGAACTGATGATCTTTTTATCAAGCAATGACAGACCTCATTTCCTAGACTATTGCACCATGATTCATTAGCTGGACATTCCTGACCTAGTCTCTTCATCTCTCGTGCATTCCATCACAGGGATGGTTCCTAAGGGATGGAAAGAGCCACTGGTGATGGAACCCAGAATATGACTGGTACCTATCAATTTTCTGATATAGCTTTAGTGTTCTTTTTTCCTGGAAGTATTTGCCTATACACATATCCTTAGCTTTTATTCTTGGCCTAGTATACATTAACCATCCTTTTATTTTACATGTAAAAGTCCCCTTATGAGAAGAGGTGAATCTGTGTTTTTTAGGTTTCTAATTAACTGCAATAATAAATATTGATGCCTAGGTAAAAGGCCTCTAAAGAATTTCAAGTACTACTATCCAAAAGCTGAGTACCTGCTGCAATTAGCTTGTTTCATTACAGCTACAAAAAACATGTTAGCTTTAGTGAGTGCAGCTACAAGAAGTGTGTAATTTTCAGGATTACCAAACAAAAATAAGAGGAAAAAAGACTGAAAAAAATTAATGAAGGCACTCCAATCTAAAGACTGGTAAGCTGCAAAGTTCTAAATTGTAATGGGTTTATATACACTTTACACAGAAAAATAGTGGAACATTATGCCAAAGGGAGTAGATTTTTCTCCTTATACCTGTTTTACATTATTAAATACCGAAGACAAGACTTGAACTAGTTTGAAAGTTTTTCACTTCTGTGCCGGTGCAGAGTTTCACCATGAAGGAACTGTGCTGTACCTCAAGTCATGAGGGGGATATGATATTATCAATGCTGAGTGCATGCTGTCATAAATCTTTCAGTTAATAATTTTACTACTAACAGTAGAAATTTGATGGATTTATTTTTATATGTCAGGAACAATGCGTTCACCTAGCAAGCATGCACTGTATTTCCTGCTGAAGTCAGGAATTTTTCATCCCAAAAGAGAAGGGTGACACAAGACCCCTTTTTCAAGTCTCCCCTAATTATTTGTACATATGTGGAAGAACAAAAAGTGGTTATTCATGCTGGTCTATTTCTTTCTATATAGATGGATTCAGTTACTTAGATAACTGAAACCCAAACCAATCTTTATGCTTTAAACCGTTCCTAATATTACTGCTACAAGAACTACTTTGGCTTGATTGGTAAAGGCATAAAAATATCAAACACACCATTCTCAACAAAAGCTTGAAAATTCCTACCCCAGTTTAATTGTTTGTTCAGTTATCTAAATGAAATGCTGATTTACTGAGATCTAATTACTTACCTTTACCAATTGAATTTATAAGAATTTGAGTATAAAGATTTGTTTAATGGCATGATCTATTTTTTATGGCTGGAAAAGTAACTAGTACAAAAGTAAAAAAAAACAAAACCAAAAAAAAACCTAAGAATTATAAGGAGTTAAAAGCAAACTTTCAAATTCTAATTCCCAGGAAATAATTCTAAAAAAAAACAGTTTAATGTGTTTACCAACATTTAGAAGTTGGAAATTTTTATGGTCCAATCATATTCTTTATATGGTTAAATATGGGTAAAACCTGTTTTTATTTTACTAGCCACACATAAATACATCCAACCAATGTAACTATTTACTTTTTTTAGTGCACTGATACCCTTTAGAGCCAGTATAAGTATGTCACCACTATTTGTAAACCAAAAACAACACAACTATGGAATGTCTGTGAAATGTGTAAAAGTGATCAAGATGGCTCAATGTAAAAATTCCAGTGGCAGTAATGAGGTGGATTTTCTGACCTTGAAAGAACAGCTTCAGCTTTGAAAATGAAAGAGCCATAATAGTTTCCCGCTGTTTCTATCAATGAGCATATTTATACTACCACTACTTAGTGTCCATGCAAGGTGCAGATCTGCTGCATTTTCATTGCGTTGACAGTGGAAGTTCATAAATTAAGAAGTAAAGGGGAGCTGTACTGTGATAGTATAGTGAAGGGTACAGTAAATTGGGTAAAGTGAAACTACCTTGGCCCTTTCATACTGATTATACATGTTTCAATCTATTTGTACAATCATAAAGTCTAAAACAGTGGTCCCCGACTGGTGGTCCACATCAAATGTTGGTGGTCCGTGGCTCTGGCCGGTGCGCCCCCCAGCAGGGTCAGAAGCAGGACCCGTCCCCCGTATCGATCGCAGGCTCAGGGTGGTGGTCTCTGGACACAACCCACTGTCCCATCACAGGCTCAGTCCTGCAATGAGAGAGTGGGTGGGTTCTGGCATCATGACGTAACTATAGGGGAAGTTTCTTCCCCTTTGAGTGACACATATGCGGTCCGGAGCCAGTAAGTTTAGTGGTCTGTAGGTCAGAAAAGGTTGGCAATGGTAGAACCTGTAAATCTAGGCCAACACTTACCCCTATAGATAGTCCCCAGCTCTTGAACACTTTTGTTAGTTTATGCTTAATGATATTAACAAATGTACTTTTCTTTAAAAAAAAAAAAAAAGTTTTACTAAAACAATGGCTCATGTTAGTGTAATTTAAATTCAGGTCTGAATCTGCCAATAACAATAAATTTGTAATTCCACCCTAGTGTCAGTTCTGCTTTGAAACACAACACATGCTATAGTGACTGTATGCATTCACACTAATTGGTGAATGTGTACTTTCATTGTAGAAACAAATAAATGTAGCACTTTCCAAACCAGCAGCAATAACACTTTTTTTTCTTTACCTCCCCAGAGAAGTTTAATTGCATGCTTGAAAAAGCTGTGCACTTCAAACTACAAGATCCAATAAGTGTCACGCTATAAACTGAACACTGAGGCTGAAGTGGATATTTACAGCTGTGTAACTGAGATGTGATATATAAAAAGAAACAGTCACATGGGCTCAAAAACTCTAAACGAATGCAGCCCACTGTCAGAAAAGTTGTTTTAGGCTTTAAAGTCTGTGCAATATATTGGTTGTGCATTTATCATTTTCTCAAATGTATTACTTTTTGCTTTTCCCATTTCAAGCTCCACTTTGCTGTTTCATCTTGCTCTTTCTAATTTTCTTGGCAGTTGAAACAAGAAATCTGCACATGATCAAAATACTCATGTGCATAGTAATGGTTTGCAAGGGCAGAATAAAGAAAACATGTCAGTAAAAACGTAGGTGGGCTACCAGCATTGACTTTAAAGATGCCTTAAAGTTGTCATTCTCAACCATGCTTCAGTACCTAATAAGTCAATAGCCAACAAATGGTATACAGTCAGTGAAGACATCGTATCCCCTAACCCTTACTAGTAAATTCTGTAATAGATAACCTTGCTGACCAATAGGTAAAGATGTGTTAGGTGGTAGAGACTATCAACCTAGGAAGGTGCTGCAAGCAGCATTTCTGGTGAGTATTTTATTTGAAAGTTGCTTCTAAGCTACATTGGAAATTAAATAACATACTGTATTTTGTTTTTACTGTACAATTATTCAATGGGTCTGTAGAAGTCTGTAAAGGCTTTTGCACAAAATAGTTTAAAACACCCCCTAGACGTTCTCTTTGCTCCTTCAATGACCTACTACTGACTTCCTCACCCAAAACCTCATCAGCACGGCTCGAAGACTTTTCTAGGGTTGCCTGGACTCTCTGGAATGGTCCTCCACGTCCCATTCAGCTTGCTCCTACTTTTTGCTCTATTAAAAGAGCACTCAAAACCCATCTTTTCAAACTTGCCTACCCATCTTCTTCTGTCTCTTAAAGCTCTCAAAATGCACCCACCAATCCATACCTCCTCTCCTATTGTATTCTGCTTCCCCACCTCTTAGATTGTAAGCTCTTTTGGGCAGGGTCCTCTCCTCCTCCTGTGTCACTGTCTGTGTATGTCTGTCACTTGCAAACCCTATTTAATGTACAGCGCTGCGTAATATGTTGGCGCTACATGAATTATATTTTTTATTATTATTGTTAATATTATTATTATTATTATTATTATTATTATTAATAATAATAATGCATATAATTTCAAATATCAGACACTGCAGGTATTCAAGTTTTGGAGAAGGTAGCAAAGTATTAAAGTGATCTTAATAACCATATACCTTGCAAATGCTGACATTATGGAGTAAGAAGTATTTTAATCGGCTGTGTTCGTTAAGAGTTTTTGCCCAGTCAGGGAGTGAGTCAATTTCGCATATTAAAGCTAGGCAGCTTCTGGCATTTTTATAATGAATAGTAACAAGGCAAAGTAACAACACAAATATGTGGTAAGCAGGTGAAAAGAAGCTTACATAGCTTTCATATTGTTCTCAGGCAGCAGTGGGATTTCCAAAACTTTGGTGTTGGAGATGATGGTCTCATGGCTTGTCGTTGAAACGGTCTTGCCAGTGATACGATGGACTTGATAGAAAGCATGGGGTCGCAGCAGGCGATCGTCTGCCGTGCCGATGAACAGCTGGAGGGTGAGTGGCTCGCTCTCTAAATACCCGTGTAGCTGGCAAGAGAACAAAAGTTTTAGGCAACAGAATAAAAGAAATAATCAGGACAGGTGCTGAGTGTTAGGCCATCATTTTGCCCAGCAATACTGGTGTAATAAAAAAGGTGTAAGTCAGAAAAATGTCTCATTATTTCAGTGACCTGAGGCATTGGAGCTAGATTTAATCTTTATATGTAGCACTGCATGTGCTTGGAACATAAAGACAATCTCCATCTCTGCTGGGACGAAGGGGGCTCAAATTTCTGGTGGATTCAGCAAGCACAAAATGCATATGTCTGATATATTCAAAGTGCACTGACATATGGAAAGTCTAGCCATTCCATTCATGTAATAAAATATAAATTGTTAAAAGAAATGAATCGAAAAGCAATATTTATGGAACAGCATACATCACTACAAATTATATCAAGTGCTTACATTTATTTTGTAGGCTAAAAAGATATTTACAAAACCAGTTCAGAAATTTGGAGAGTTGCTCATAACAACCAATACTATTTAGGCTTTCATATCCTAACCTACCCAAGAAAAAAGAAGGTGAATATCTAACTGGCTTCCATGAGTGAATGCTATTCTAAACTTGTGGCCTTTTTCCACAATTAAAACTAACTGTGATAGCCAATGTTAGGCACCATTCTTCAGAGATCCATGGATTTTTTTTCACCGAACCCCAATGCAATTTGCTGCGTTAGTTTCAAAACCCAGACAATGCCAATATGTAGTCATCAGATTTTACAAAATGTGCTGAGAAATAACCCAAACCCCACAATGTAATGTTGGTGGTCTCTTGGTAGGCTGCCGAGATTCCACCGTACAATGTTGAAATCAAACTATCTTTTGGCATGGTTAATTGTACTTAGTATATGCAGCATACATAAAAGTTATCTCCACTTGAAAATAAAGTTTAGGTACAAATTATACTAAATTATGTGTTGCTTTTTTCCTATATGTAACTATTAGGTCATCTAAAGACATGGGTTGACGTTACATTATTTATCCTGTTGCTGGTAACTACACACCAATGACAAGATCACTAAAAGACCACTTATCTTCTTCAACAAACCAGTAGGAAGTACTCATTGATTCACTGTCACTTTCATTTAAATATATTTCTCAATAGTAACAAGGATAAAAAATGACATTATGTACCCCGATTGCTTTTACAACCCCTGCCTGGCTACAGAAAACTACTAGGCAGCCTGGCTACAGAAAATGTCCAGGCAGGCAGATACAGAACCACTCAAGAATGCAGGAAGAAAATGAAGCAGCACTAACTGGTCTTTATTATAGGAAACTCCTGCACAAAGTGGCTAGAAGTGCTAATTCACTAGACACTTGCAGCTGTATTTGCAGCAAAAGGTGGTGCTAAAATGTATTGAGTTTGTGAGTGAGGGGTGAATATCTATGCACACTTAGAATTTCTGTTTTTTTTTTCCTAATTATTGTTTTTATTATTATTATTATTATTAAACAGGATTTATATAGCGCCAACATATTACGCAGCGCTTTATTTTGCCAAAATAAAAAAAAATAGCACCTTCAAAACTGTAGGCAAATGGTGGTAAATATAAAATTTAGTTCCAGGTTGAAATGCAGCAAAACAGACCAAACACTGAGGAGGATGAATACTTTCACACAGCTCTGTATACCATGCAACATCTTATAATTATGTCTATGTGTAAAATCATGAATAAACATATTCTCAATCTTCTAGCATAGTTTCTGAGCCACAGTAAGAAATATTATTTCACACAAGACTGAAGCTGAATTTGTGCTTTGAGCTTTGATCTTATTTTTTCCCCAGATCCTTGTGGAAAACGGGACAACAGTTGGGCGGATTTACATGCTCAACCACAATATCAGCAAAGGATGTAGTTTTGCTCTCCTAAGAGATTAATTTGTGTCTCCCTAAAGGAAAATCCTTTTCTACCATGGCAGGGCGTTTTCCAACTATGTGCAAATGAACAGGTATGTTTGTTTTGATTAGCGATAGCTGTACTGTTATAAGAAAAACTGCAGAGAGAGCTATAGAAGTGCTTGTCTGTGATATATATATATATATATATATATATATATAATTTTTAATCCCTTGGTATAATATGTGCAGAGTAAATAAGAAGACCTTGTATTAGTGTACACTTTACCATTTTGATGACTATCAGACATTGGAGGGCAAATAAGGGCAGTCCTATTGCTGGTAATTTGACTTCTTCTCTGACAAGCACACCAAAATTTAGGCAGTCATTAGACAGCAGATATAACATGCAAGGGATGAGAAATCTTGTTGATTGTGATTGCTGATTTTGTGATAACTGTGCTAACAAATCATAGTGATCCATTTTTCAAGTCTCTATTTGTGTAATTTCTTTACTAATAGAGAGGGATATATAAATATTCTCTTTTCATCTTAGGTATATATAAATGGAAACAAAATGTTTTATTATTAAACATGTGTTAAATTAGGTGTTAGTGTATATAGTACCGTTTAGGCAGATTTAGGTTATATAGGCCTAGTGTATATTTGGTTATAATATATACAATTTTTTTAAGCTAAAAACACACAATATAATATTTGTTTACAATGCACCAAAAAAAGCCTATTTGTTCTGAAAAAACAATACTATTTTTTGTATGATAAATTGAAATATAAGCAATACATTTAAAGTAAAACAAATGTCTGGTGAAAAGGGGATTTAGTATTTTGGTCCTGAAGCGGTCAAGTAGATTGGGCCTCAAGTAGAGACAGCAGCACATAGATTACAATCATTAGGGCATGACTGCACCTCTCTGCCTTAAACTGAAATCATCTCAAATCTGTTATCTGAAAGTTTTTATTAAATAAAAGCATCTTGTTCTTCACATACATAATGGGAAAATTGTAAATATGAAGCATGAAGCATAACAGGAAACCTAAAATGTGCTATAACAAATATGTGGCAAGCAGGCATTGCTGCATAAAGTGTATTTGTTTGTTGTCTGGACTGCGACAGTTTCCTGTGTGATATGGTTAAACAGGAAAAAAATACTATACATTTGAATTATATATCTAATGAAACATTTTTAAAATATGTATTTGAAAGTCATCACAACCTATTTATGACATGTAAAAACATTTTGGCTAATTGTCAATCTGCATCTTTCAAATCATCTAATATTCTAAATGAACACAAACTGCACATACAAAATAAAATATGACTGCAGCCTTAAAGTGTCAGCCTTACAAAAAAAAAAAATCACACAAACCAATCCAATACTTTTTTGTAATGCCTCCAAGTGCTGCATTCTGGCAGTATATCCACATGAAAGTCAGGGGACTGCAATTTGACCATAGAAATGCAAATTCCAATTGGAGAAATATGGCAGAACAATAAAAGGAATAAATGATGTAGCCGATCAGAACTATATATATATGTTGTATGACAGCTGCATTCTGATGGGCTGCTGTTGTCAACATTTTCACTACCTCTTAGGAACATAGCTGAAAAAAATCATTTTAATATGATGTGTTTTTATTATCAGCAGTTCTAAAGCCTGTACAAAAAGTACAATGCTATAATTTGTTTCCTCTGTGCAAGGAAAAAAAGCCATAACAATTATTCACTTTGACAATGGATGTACTTGTCAGTTATGTATAGTTTCTTATAATATTCTTCCCTCCCCTATTTATTTGCATTGTAATATTCTCCAAATGATCATTTCACACAGCCTTTTTCTATTCTGTACTTTGATAAAACCAGTTTGAAGGAAACACAAAGATAGAGAGACATACCCTCATCACCGCTTGTACAATGGATTCATTCTGTTTTCAGACAGCTTGAACTTGCCACATATTATAGGTTCCTTAGAAAATAGTCTAACGTGTTGATATGACACATATATGATGTGTGTTCATATATATATGATAAATGCACACATACATATAGATAATATTTTTTTTTTTTAGGTTCCGCAAGATAACAGCTTGAATGATGATTATGCCCTCACGGCGAGCAGCAGCTCTAGCTGCCAGATTATTAATGATATCATTCATGCTTCCAAACAAGTAGCAAAACAGGGAGGCAAGCCAAAGAACGCACAAGAGTGAGCACACACTACTTAACTGAATCACTGAACGGAATTAGACTTAATGATTTTTTCTTATTCTGTTACTATGCAGGACTGGAATAGCACACAGTTGGGTGCTGATCATTAGATGGCTCATGTATCATTTCTTTTAACGACTGTAGAACTTCTGTCCCATAAGCATCTTTTTTTTCTTCTGAAATATAGAAATAAAATGCATGATGTGTTGCTGATCACATACAGAATAAGGGCTCTCTGCATTATGCACCTCGGAAATCATTATTCTGCTGTGGTGGAGCTATGATTTTTTACCGGGCCACTTGTATGAAGTAAGCAGTGCCAAGTCTTGGGCAGACAGCACTAGTAAGGTGATATGTTCATCTGAATTTGCAATAATGATTCACAACATGATAATGAAGGTGGGCAGGAGTGGAATGGGAGTTTACTGTAAAAGTACTGATACTCTTGATGATGTGATAAGGCAGCATATAAACAGTTTTGGTACAACTGTAAAACAATCTAGCTGGTGTGTTTGCAAAAAAGCAAAAGCGGAGATGAGCGTTGTCTTAACAAGTTAAAAAAAGGTAGTGAAGAGTGAAGTGGCAAGATTTAATTGCTGTTCACACCTCATTGGTGAGATTCCCCTCAGCTTCTATCTATGGGCCTGATTTATTAAAGCTCTCCAAGGCTGGGGAGGATACACTTTCATCAGTGAAGATGGGTGATCCAGCAAACCTGGAATGGATTTCTTCAAAGTCATTTGCAATTAACTTTTAGGAAATCTATTCCAGGTTTGCTGGATCACCCATCTTCACTAGTAAAAGTGTATCCTCTCCAGCCTTGGAGAGCTTTATTAAATCAAGCATGTTTTCTCTGTAAGTGGACATACCACTGCATGTGTGCACAACATTAAGCATTTAAGGGTATGCAAGATTGTAAAAACAATGGCTAAAATATTATTAATCACAAAGTCTATTCAAGTCTATGTGACTCCAGTTAGTAACAGAAACTTTATACAATATGATTTAATAACAGAATTGCGAGGCACCTATTGTTGCCAACCCATGCATTTTGTAGGACCAACATTTTAGAAGCAAACTATCAAAAAAATCCATCAAAAACAGGCAGCCCAAATACAAATGCTTCCCATATGCTAAATAGTGACTTTAGTACAGAAGCACACAGTTTTTTTTTTTTTTAAGAAAATGTCTTCTTGCTATTAGGGTTTGTAACAATGATTGATCATATATTAAATGCAAGCAGACTTTAAAAATACTTTTTAGAAGCATGCAACCCCCCTATGCCAGATATTATAAAAAGGTATAGCCAGACCTATAAAAAAATGTATCGCTTGCCTCATGTTATATGCCCAACACTTGGCAGGTAAACTAAAAATAATTGTGCGTTTGGTTTCTGGCTGAGCCAAGTATACATGGCTTCCACACATCAATATTAATCTGAGAAGTCAGCTGCATGTATTCTCTTGTATGGCTTTCATATGGATCTCTTTTACTTGTAACCAAAATAAATGAATTAAGTGATAAAAACGGCTTGTCCTTTGTGCAGTGGACATCTGTTCTTTGTTCATTTTGCTTTATGGAAAGTGATTTTTTTTTACATGCACACACAAAAATAGTTCACACCTCTTCAAAATATATGATGTGCAAGGGTGCCTGTCTGTATGACAGAGGTTACACAATGACTGCATGCAAGCTTATTGAAAGCAGAGCTAACACACACTACTTTATTAAGCCACTATTAGGATGTGCTTTGCCTTTTCAGTGAAATATAAGAATGAAACAAAACAGTGACTGTTTATTTGTATGAAATCTGTGATTATAATAGGCACATTGATTTACTGGGTCATACAGCTATTAAATAAAACAGGAAATAAAACTAGACTAAATCTTGCAAGAAGATCTCTGAACTAAAATGTTTGAGCCTTGGAAGATGAGGCCAGCGCGTTTAATGTGTGTCATCTCCTAAAATAACAACTTTTTTATGTTTCTACACAAAAGGAATTTGATTAGGTGGTCATAATACCAATACACTGCGTTGGCTTATAAATGTAATGCTATATAAACTTTGTGGTAAACCAGAAGAAAACAATTACCATCTCAATCCACTACAGCCAACAAGCAGTCTAAAACTATGTAATAATATATAGCGATATTTGGTATGCTCTCAATCCACCAGCATAAGCAGCAAGAAAAGAGCTATATTGAGAGGAAGCAGCAAAAGTCAATGGGGAGATCTCACTGCTAAAATCCATCAGATATGAGCAGCCAGTGAGTATTTCATTCTATACCCATCCACGCGTCTTAATATTAGTCATTTTGGAAAAGCTTTTCTTTAACTCTGGCTAACTGCAGGTATTTAGTATCAACCTACATATGTCATTGTGCATAACTACAATATGATGAAATGGATAACACCAGGTACCACACAGGTGTCTGCTTCTAACACCGGGGTCTTTTCTATTCTTACATTATTCTACATTTAAATTAGCCATTTCCAACCAGGGATCCTCCAGAGGTCGTTATTGATACCTTGAACTATAGATGATTGACCCCACATTTGATGATGTCTCCATTGTTCTGGAGACAACATCACTTGGTACAGCCAGCTATTCTTTCCACTGGCCACCAATTTAGGAGGCTTTTTTCTCCAATGAGCACCCAAAAAATTGGTTTTAGTTGAACCAGAATTTTTTTTCAAGGGTTCCTTAAAAGTAAGGAGGTTAGGGAGGCTGATCTAAGGGAATGCAACCTAGACATCCACATCTGATCCCAGGTATATAGGCAACCTTACTAAAAAGAATAGGATTAGAGCAGCATGAAAAATCTCTACCTGCATTAAATTCCATATTACAAAATGGACTCAAAGTTATGACCTGGTATGCATAATATATTCTTACAAACATTTCTATAACTTATAGTGGCAGAACTGTACCTGTAAGCTTGTAACTTAGTTTAATTCTGAAGCTCACCCAGTTTAAAGTAATTGGGCCTTTTTTATTAAAGCTCTCCAAGGCTAGAGAGGATACACCTTCATCAGTGAAGCTGGGTGATCCAGCACACATTTGTAAAGAGCAGTCGAGGATTTCCTGTGATCTTCAACATTGCAGCCATTCTCTTCTGGCTTCTCACACAGAATTTCTAGTCTTTCAATGTTTCTTTGTTTTTTTTTTCATCTCTACAAACTTCAGAGAATGCAGTGCATGAAAATTCATGGAACGGGACAGCTACTATAAAGCTGCAGCAATCATATTGGAGAGTCTCCTAAATGACACATCTTCATCAATCTAATGTTTGGTCTAACAACGTAAACACATACTCACTATGTATGTTTCGAGTGTTCAGCAGCAAATACTTGCTTGGCTGTTTTGACTGTGTATTGACTGTAATATAGAGTCAAGTATGTACTTGGCCATATGTTATAGTGTATTCTGATTTTTCTGAGATTTATTCCAGTAACCCCAGATACGATATAACCAGCCCAGAGGAATTTATATCAAGAATGAGATGCATCAGAAGACCAATGAAACTAAAGAACATGCTACAATACTGTTCTGTCACTTGGAATCTCCAATCTTTTATTTATGTTTATTGAAAAAAAGGCAGTGGTGAAAAATATAGAGACAACTGGCATGATCCCAACCACCAAACTTACTGTTTCCAGCTGATGAAATCATTGACTCCAGTGTAATCTCTTTCACGCTGAATATGTGTGAATGTATTATTTGGCAAGTGCTGGCCATGTGCATACGGCAATAACCCGTGCAGCATTGCTGGTAAAAAGTGCCAGCCGTTTATGATTGAGCTATAAAATGTCTGCTTTGTGGTATGTTTGCTTGGCTTCATTACATATAATAATTGCATCCTGGCTCACAGATGTGTGTTAATGTCCTTTTTTTTTCATTTTGCACCTCTGATACATTATAGAAGCATATGGACAATAGACACAGGCCTTTTCAGTTAATGTGTGCAGGCGTGAGTGCCAAGGAAACATGGGTGGGGTACAGGCTAGCAATTTGTGCATTACCCCAACATAAATTACAGGTAACGGATAATGAAAACACCAAGCAACAGACACCAATTTAGAGGGTTTCCTTTCAGTCTACTATTCCAGCTCTACCACCTCTTCCTTGTGATTCACAGCTACAAAAATATTCTCCTTGTTTCAAATGAGTTGTAATTAAACTTTCTCCTTGACCCTGAACTATAATTAGAACAGCGGTTGTGCACCGCTTATTTACCTGTCCTAGTAGATTTGCAAGTATGAGGGAACACTATGCATAAAATGAAAATGATACATTGCAATCATATGAAACATTTAGCTTGTGCTGTCTTTTCAAAATGTTTTTTTTTTTTAATTTGGCCCAATTCTGTTTGCTAGTTTGCTATTAAAAGTGCTTAAAGTATATGTAAACCCAATCAGTAAAATTGTATTATTTACCAAGTTAAAGCAGTTTCAATATTATAAAAGGGATTCTTTACTTAAATGAATTGATGGTGAAGGTGTCTTAGATTGTAAGCTCTTTCAGACAGGGTCCTCTCCTCTTCCTGTGTCACTGTCAGTGTTTGTCATTTGCAACCCCTTTTTATTGTACAGCGCTGCTATATGTTGGTGCTATATAAACACTGTTTTTTATTGTTAATAATAATAATAATAATAAGGTCCTCATTGTTGTGAATCCCACCCTGAAAAATGATATTCATTGCATGTAGCAAGTTCTACTGCTTCAGTGCCTTAATGCAGACAGAAACTGGGTACAAAAAGGCTGAAGGAGATCAACAGTAATGAGATATAACCACAGATATAATAAAAGATTAAAAAAAGCAACAAAACAAGGAAAACCCTTGTATTAATCAGGTTCACAGAAGGGAAAATCCTATTACTAACGTTGTTTTGCTGACTTTATTCTCTGCTAGAAATCACCACAAAAAGGAACAACTTACATTTTTACGAAAATATCTCACAGAAGTATGGTAAAGTTTTAACAAATCCCACAGAAGTGGCTGTAGCCTTTAAAAATTATGCTGTGGTTGAACTAACTGGCCGCCACCAAGGATACAACCATAACCTTAAATATTAGGGGGTGCATGACCAGAGAAGAGACAAGAGAGGGCTTAGTGGTAAAAAAAAATGTTAGCTCTTAAGTGAATCCTACAATAAAAACTGAAAGGGAGATTCACTGGAAAAACATTATCAAAGTAGCTCTTACCTAAGATGAAAAATACATCATACGGCTTACTTTGTTTATTAGTTTTGCAAGACATTCCTTAGATTCCTACCTGGTCACCAAACTCTGAGTTCAGCTTTCCACTCTGTATGATAGGTTGTCTGTTTATTGGCTCAGATGTCTGCATTATGCCCACTAATTCAACAAAGCATTTGCATCTACTTCTCCTATTTTCACCTTGCACACAAGTAAAAGTATTTTTACGCTGCTTTAACAATGACATATAAAGTCTTGGCCGAGTATTCTCTGGCTGAATGATGAACCCCAACCTATTCCAATATTGTATGAATATATTTTACCCTCGCTTGGCTTTGTTTGGACAAATATATATTTTTATACAAATATATTTTAACAGATTCTGTTTCAAAACATTTCCTGTTCATCGCATATTCAAACCTCAAAGAATGTGTAAGATGCATTTTGTGCTCCAGCCCACGCAGAAAAAAGGATTTATTTTCTAGGTGTGCATATTACACATTTATCTTGTGTTTATTAAAGAAAAGGAAAAATAAGAATGACTTAGAGCAGACATAATCATTGTCTAATAATGAGGGATAGCAGTATGAACACATTACACTGTATTTAGTCTATAAAAACCTCATAATTCTGCAAAATAAACCATTTTTTACTACAAAAGCAGAGAGAATGAAGAGAAAGTGTAAAAGCAGGCAAGGTCATCCATAAGTCACTTTTATTTTATCCTCAGCATTTCTTTTCAGACACTTCAACATCATTGTTTTTTATTTTTTTATTGTTATTACACAGTATTTATACGTTTTATTACGTTTAAGCCTTTTAAATTTGGCACTGCTATTTAGAGTCATTGAAAAGCTTTTATATACACAAAATTATATTTGTATCAAATATTAAAAGTGATCCTTTATTTTTAAAGAGCTGTTTATATATAAGGGAGTGACACAAGGGCATTATGTGCCTGAGCACTGGCAAGTGGAAACATTTAGATCAATTCTCTTTTAAAGTGGACCCTGAGACTGAATAAGGCTGATACAACCCCTTTTTACAAATTATAGAATTTTTTATACAAAAAACAAAGTTAAACTATGGGCAGATATAGTAAAACATAGTAATAGAATAAAAAGTAAACACATACGTTATAAAATAATTTTGGTATGTCAGGGTAAAAGTTGAAGTTTATTTTATTGTACTTAGGACTTCTTACCCATGGCTAATGAAGGGATAACATTTTAGGAATATAATGTGTATATATATATATATATATATATATATATATATATATATATATCTTAAAGTTAATTGAGGGTGCAGGATTTTATTTATTGGTGAATTACTGTAAGTTATTTAGTTTATTTGTGAAAATGTTCTTATTCAGCTAATTTGTTCATCTTATTTACTAGATCATATTTACACAAAAGAAGCAAAACTAAAATGGTACAGATAAAAATACCATTTTACATTTATTATCTTTGCAAAAACATTCAGTATTCAGCTTTATATAAAAGATCAAATCAAAGTTAACACACCAGAATAGGGATCTTTTGTTTTTTAAAGGTGCAGTTACATATGGCCTGGAGTCTAGTAAACTATACCTTTTCCCTTTTCAATTTTTTTAATGTAAACTGTGATAACATTTAAAGGGATTGAGAAACAATATTTAGGGGTTTGGGATTCTGTGTTAATCAAATTAAGCTATGAAGTTTAGCAATTTGAATCCATATAATGTAACCTTAAATAATAAACTCTTGAATGTGATAACTCTGACCAATGTTATAAAACCAGAGAAAAAAACAAGATTCAGATTACTATGTCTGTTTCAGTGGAAAAAAATGCTAAGCCAGCCATAGACTTAAATGCATCCAAATATTTCATCATGTGTACCCAACTATGTGTACCCAAAACGTTGTATTGCATTAGTGACATTCATCAACAACTAGCCCAACTGTAATTGGACTGACCTTACAATAGCCTTAATTTAATAATGTAAAAGGCAGAAGGCATACCTTTCTTGTTTCATATTACATTACTGAAAATAACAGCTGTACCCAGTAGTACCGGCAACACAGTGCCAGAACATTGAGGTTCCCAATCACAACAGATGTATCCGAATTTGTGAAACTTTAATATTACACCTCATTCTCAAGTCTTTTTTTATTTTAATTGACAAAGACTCTTGCATAAACGTTACACTATTTTTCTTTAATCACTTCTAGTTTAAGGAGCGAAAGAATGATGGCTTGCACCGGTGATCATAATAAATATCCCATAGCAGCAGTGGGCAAATAATAATGAGCCAATACTGCACAGTATATATGCCATTGTCACAAAGGGCTAGTTTTGGGAGTATTTTATTGGCTAACAATATAACATTACATAAAATTTCAAATTTTTCCCAACTGGACCATTGTTGCATTCAGTGTATTGTTCAATCATTGCATTCTAAAGAATGGGTCTTTTTATTTTTTTTTTCACTCCTATCAATTGTAATTTATGCCTGCTAAAAACCACAAAGCAAAAATTGTTAATCTGAATTTAATTTACAGCATGTTCATTAGTGACATCTCTGGGAAAGTACATTTCATCTATTTTACCAATCATCATAAAAAGTATTTCTGAACAAGAGCCAGGATAAACAAGTTGTCCTATCACATGCATACCTGCACAATGGGATGGCCTCCCGTAGATGCTTTTACCGCCCCTCGGCTTCCTTCCGTCTCATAATGAGCTCTGTGATGAGATTTGGGCTGCATTTCAATTCGCAGTTCATAAGGTCCTGACTGGGATGGCAGATGCCAATCAAGGGCCGGCAGAGAGGGGCTGTAATGGAAAAGAACAGCTATTTAACACTGATTAAATATTAACAGAAAATGTATTATCCCACACCACAGGAATTTGGCACTATTACTTTAGAGACCATGATTAGCAGGCCATCCTTCACTATCTTACATTTAAAATTTCATCAATAGGTCTAATGCCACGACATAAGTAATTTAAAAGGCCATGAAGCAGCCAAAACCTCTTTCCACTTCATGAAGATGAAGAGCCAAACAGCTACTGATGCTATGCTGGCTATTAGACTGCTTAACTCAATGGAAATTCTGCGTGCATTGCTTCCCTTTCCACAATCTAACGGCTTTTATGCGTCCTCAAAGTGAAAATTTTAATATAAAAGCAAGCAAGCGATGGATAAATATTATACACAGGGGAGAATCATCTGCCTGTTTGTAAATTTTATATTTTTATTTCTCTGAATAATGCAAACTTATCTGGTGCCACTTTTTTCTGAGCAATATGATTTAGTTATAATGTAGGAACATTTTCTAACCTAGTCAGAGAATGGATGGAGAAAATAGAAGTGTGAACACTTTGGAAGTCATTTTTATAAAATAGTGAATGTGATATACAAGATTTACCCAATGTTTACTGCAGATTTACACATCTTTCACACTGGATTAAAAAGTGTTTTAATTAACTTTTACTCATAATTTATAACATCTTCTGGTAAAATCCAATATGAAAAATGTATAAAGTTTTAGTAATAGGGTAATCTTCTGTGAAAACAAGTATAAATAGACCCCTATGACTGTAACACGTGCCAGGATACACCTGCAGAAAATGTTCCGTGAATGTCACATTCACTAATTTATAATTGTACCCCTTGGAGTCCATGCCCCTCCATAAGGTAAAATCATAAAAACCTATACAACCTATAAATCCTGTTTATTAATATTAATATTATTATTAAAATAATCATAATAATAATAAAAATAAATGTATGTGACTGGGGACTGACAGAGCCTACAGTAGGTCTATAGTGGGGATACAACCTATAGCATGTATAACCTTTAATTTATTTTTATTGTTTAATCATAATAATTGACAGCATTTAGTAGAGTATTAATGCACAATAGAAAAAGGAGTTTCATGATTTCTAAACCTGTAATTGTAAGCATATGATTTATTTAGAATTTTTGATCTATTTATGCAGTCATTTATAATGATTATAATACAATTATAGTGTCTATTTATCAATCAGCCAGGATTTACACAAGTTTTACTCAGGATTTGCCCATTTTCACACAAGAAATAGATCCCAAAGTATTTTAATTAAAGCTAGTGTAAATGTTTGCATTTGTTTCTGTACTAGCTTCATACCACCTTTTGCACAGCAAGCTAGCCAGTCCTTAATACAATATACAGTGCTATCAGTCTAAAACTTGGGGCAAACACAGGTCAGACATTTGATGTATGCTCTTACCCCAATTTTTCATTTAGAAGATTTGGTCATTTGTTGTTGACAAAGCTATACTGCTTAAGTGAGAGTTCACTGGACCCCTGGCAGGATTTGCAGGTATTTCTTTGTATTTGCATATATAGGAAAATGAGCATTTATTCCAAAAGTGTACTAATTATGTTTTTTAACTCCCTACACATACAACATATAGAATGATATAGAGAACACATAAGTTATTGCTGGACTCAAAGGTAATATGGTGGTCTTCATAATGACCAGTTTCCAGTACTGTATTTTAATGGGGCAAATGTCAAACTAAATGCTTGCTCTAAAAAAAATAATTGTTTCTGTCTACTTTATAAAGCATGGTTTCATCTCTTCCTCCACCGGCTTACTAAACTGATATTGACATGCAAGTGTTGGAAGGCGATAAGCCGTACGTAAGCAGTACAAGTATTCCAATCAATTGTTTTCAGGCATAATGATATTATATGAGATAAAATATGACCAATACATTTCAGAGTGATGTTTCAGTGTCTCCTCGTTGTTTAGTAATAACAGCCATGGTCTAATCATTTCACAATATACAGTGTTTGAATTACATACTTGGAAACCATTAATCATCGCTCTTGAAAATTATGTATAAGGAGGCTTATGCAATAATTCATCAAAATAGGAAGAGGCTCGGCCCATAAGGCTAAAACTTCATGATAGGAATTCTTGTTTTCACAAACATGACAGCTATTTTAGGCCAATGTGTTTTAAAATTCCCTTTCTTGCTGAATATATTCTTATCCTATGAAACATTTTTGAATTGAGCAAAAGGAATCTTTAAGTGTCTGTAAATCAAAACTATGAACTTTTCTAATTTGCTCATTTTTGTTCTTGCATTTTGATGAGGTTTAAGCTTCAACGCTAGATTGATGAAAATTGATGACTTTTAAGGTCTATTTGTTAAAAAAAAAAAAAGTAGAAGATCTCAACCAGGATTTCTAGTTCTGCCCAATTATAAAGTTATAATTCCAAGACAGATTCTCCAGAATTTGTACCACACACATATTTAATTAACAAATTACACTAACATAAAAAACATTGTTTCAACCTAATTTGTATTAGATTACAACAGGCACATTATTATACAGCGTGTGCAAGGTTTCTTTCTAAACACAGGAAAATATAATGGTACAATATTTTATTAAGGAAGCAATTCAGTGACATTTTTTCCACTAATACTTTTTTTTTTGACTTATTGGGATTTTCCTAAAGGTTAAACAATATTCTGCCACAGCTATTCCAAGAAATTCCTTCAATACGATCACATCCCATTCAAAAACACTTAGCTTTTCCTCCCTGTAACCTCCTATTATCAATGGGGGCCTAATACCTGCATCTATAGAAGCAGCAGGTTTAGTACTACATTTTTTGTCATACTTAGGAATACACATTTGTGGAAAGAAAAACACAAATAACTTTTTGTTTAAAAAAAAAAATGTGTGGCCACAATCATTTTACATTTTCCAGGGAAATGGAATCAATGACTAAAAATTTAGGCCAAAAGCCCAGGATAAAAACAACAAATATTCAGGCAACAGTGCTACCTGCATAATTCTTGTTCAGGTACGGATAATTTGGTAGCTACTTTTACTTACCTCATCCCCTCGCTCCTGTAGCCTCTTTCTCTGTGACCCCTACAACCCCTAAATATTTTTGTTCTGCATTTCTTCAACACATGTATTCTTACATTTTGTTCTTGTTAAAATGCTGCAAATGCTGCTAAAATACCCATGTATCCTACCAGAAAATCCAGTAAGGACCCTTCTGCTGAACTAAAATTTTATGTTGTTTTTAGCCCTGCCCATTTCAACTTAAGGACTACAGAACACTTCCATGTCAACTCATCCACTCATTGACCCAATTAATAAAGCTCTCCAAAACTAGAAAGGATATACTTACATCAGTGAACCTGGGCAATCCAAAAAACTTAGAATGCATCTGGTCCAGGGTTTCAAACCTTTGCTAACAAATAGCAAATTATTTTAGGAAATATATTCCAGGTTTTCTGGATCACCCGGGTTGACCATTAAAAGTGTATCCTACGCAGCCTTGGAGAGCTTTAATAAATCAGGCCCATCAAGTCCAAATCAAGAAAAAACATCTGAGGGTGATGGTTAGCAAATAGGAAGAATAAAGAAGAATGTTTCAGGTAGGTTTATCAGAGAAAATTATTTTAACTCCTTTGGTGCAAGTTGTTGATAGGCCCCCATAGATAAAACACCACAGGGTCATAATGTAGGGTGTGTTTTGATGTAACAAATGATATTCGCCCTAATATTTAAGTATACTATAAACTAATATTAAACAGGAACTCCTAACACATTAAAAAGCAGCAGGAGGAAGAAAGGTTACAGCTTTTTTTAACAAAATGGAAAAAAGTCACTCCATTACGTAGTCTTTGACCCCAGTGACGATTCTCATCTATTAAAAAAATGCTACAAACATTTATGTTGATGGACTCTCACTGTGGAAGGAAGCATAGCTAAAATGTGTGATTAACAAAATAATCTACATTTCTGTTTGCTGCTGGGGCTAAAGTTACAGGAGGTCAGATGGAAACATTTTGAATGGGAGCAGGAAACACATTGTGACCAAAACAGTGGAAAGTCGCACAATCAGAATCTGTATTCTGATCATTCCACTGATGCTCATCACTGTGAAAACTTTTCCTAGAAAACAAAAATGCAAAAGATGTGAAGCATCCTGTCCTGTCAAGCCAGATCTAATCTACAGGTTAAAGTAAAACTTAACTTTGAAGAGAACTTTAAAGGGAAAGTCCCATTTACATGATGTACTTCCTTAGCATGGCTGTAACTCTAATATTAGTTTTAGTATAGGTCACAGTATAAAAATAAAACAGAATCGCACTTGGTTTAGGCAATGTAGCCATCTGGAGGATTAACTCTCCCATCTGACATACAGTAGAATAGTGTTCACATAAACATAAAAATAAAGCCGGTGCTTGTTTTAACTTGGGGTAGCACCTAATTGTCAAGCTCTAATGAGTAAAGGAAAAACAAAAATCATATATAATAAGTTTGCTCATATATGAAATACTTTAAACAATTCTGGGATCTTCATATTTAAACCACATGCCAATCTTTGGACTTTGCTATACAGATCAGCAGTCTTCCATCACAAGGGTTGGTTCACATGAATGGTTTTTCAGCAGGTGGAAATGTGGTTTTGTACTAGTTGACTGCCTAAAAACACCAAATAAATTCCAACCCCTCTCATTTTAGAGGAAACAAAAGCAGGGGAAGATGCTTTCATGTTTCAAAGTTTTGCAGGCATGGCCATTGTTTTAAGACTTTGGGCCTGATTTAGTAAAAATCTCTGAGGCTGAAGAGGATACACTTCCATTAGTGAAGCTGGGTGATCCAGCAAACCTGGAATGGAACTGGTTCAGAATTCAAAACATTTGCTAGCAAATGAAGAAATCCATTCCAGGTTTGCTGAATCACCCAACTTCACTGATGAAAAGTGTATCCTCTTCAGCCTTGGAGAGCTTTAATAAATCAGGCCCTTTGTGTCGGGTCCCATCAACTACTTCCAAAGATTTGAAAATGAATGCTTTTCAAAAGCCTAGTAATAATATGTGGGTGGTTGAAAGGTGTTTTGGAAGCATTTGGGAGGAGGAGGTAGAAACAAATAAGAAGTTTCCGCTTCCTATACTCCTCCATTTCCTGTGCAACACAACCCCAATGCTAAAGAAACGGCTGCATCTGCCAAGTGGTTGAACCTGAATGCTGGGTAAGCAGTAACCAAACTGCAAATCAAGTGTCAGTGTGAACAAAGCCCAATTCAACACAAAATATGTAAATAAAGAATAAAAAACCGTGTAGCAGCCAGAAAGATGAAAAATGGAGCAGTAATAGCAATAAAAGGTCAATTCAATTCTAAATAGGAATGGGTGACTATATTTCTTCTGGTATGATGAAAATTATGGATAGCCTGAGAAGTCAAAAGAAAAGTAGTTTAGTCTAGTCAGAAATGTGGACACCTGTGTTGTAAACACAGAATTCCTAGGCTTAAAAGGAATTTCATTTCCTCCAGGTTTTATTACAGCCCAAGTAGCCACCTGTTTCCAGGCTAATAGGAAACCATTTCTTTTACAAAGAAGTCAGAGTTACAGATTACAAATTAGAGCGACACTAGGGGTATGGTTTATTAAAGCTCTCCAAAGCTGGAGAGGATATACTTTCATTAGTGAAGCTGGGTGATCGAGCAAACCTGGAATTTGTTTTTTAAAAGACATTTGCTATTTGCTAGCAAATGTTTTCAATCCTGCACCAGATCCATTCCAGATTTTCTGGATCACCCAGCTTCACTGATGAAAGTGTATCCTCTTCAGCCTTGGAGAGCTTTATTAACTCAGGCGCTATCTTCTATTTGGTTTGATATATAATATCATAAAATACATAATGGTAACAAAGGGAATTTGTATGGTAACTTGTATCTTTGAGCAATCATCTCTACAATTTTCTAGTTTCTAAATCCCCAATAACTACTACAAAATTATTTTTATTACATTAAACAATTTTAGCTCCCATGATGTATTCAAATTAAGAGCAGATCTACTGCCACTTTCTGCATTTATAATAACGGCGGTTTTGTTGACATGCAGACCCCATAACAGTTATTTATGGATCACTGAATTCTACTTAACCTCTGAAAACCCAGGGGTTAAAGTAATTACAGTAATGTAATTTGTCCCTTTTTGTCGTTACATGAAGAACGATAAGTGCAAGCACTGTGTAAACTCTAAAACTGTGATTCACTGGGGGGCTAGGAGATAATAGGCAACTACTCATAAATGAGTTGGTGAGCTGTAAGTGGTGATTTCCTGACCTTCAGCAGCAAGACTTAGAAGCCGAGGTATATGCTTATGTGGCTCTTATAATGACTTTCCTGCCTTTTTCTTTTAACACTCCTTTTGTAGAGACTTGACATCTATGTTAATGAGTATGTTGTATGGCTTCCAGATCACATACCTATATAGAAATGACATTTTTTCAGGCCTGTAAGCCTTCTGTCAATGACAAGAGCTGCTTTTTTTCTATACTAATGTACACCTGGGACCTAACCTTACTTAAGGCAGGCATTTGGTTAGCTGAATTGGAAATTTGACTCTACTTCCATGTAAATTTGTACTTTAAGGCACTGAAAAACCAACACTGAACATTTATGTGAAGGCCATTCCAGTAGGACAACTTTCAGCATTCATAAAACAGAAGAAGAACAACCCAGAGCAAATAAACACCAACACAAAATTACTGGTACAAATAAAAAAAAATTATAATACAGTGATTTAAATGGATTGCAAGCCCAAACTGTAAAATAACAACTTCTAATAGACAGCACGGTGGCTCAGAGGTTAGCTCTCTGACCTTTTCAGCGCTGGGTCCCTGGTTTTGGCCAGGAAACTATCTACATGGAGTTCAGTATAGCATCATAGAGATCATCTTTCCTTAAAAGAAGCACTGAAACACATTATTGTTTACATTCTTTTGGAGAAATAAAGCCCTAATATTAAGCATTTATTAGTCACATGTTTCTTTGGAGTCATGAACCAATTTTTAAATTCTCAAACAAAAAAAAAAAAAGAAAGTTAAAATTTTCTTACAAGAAACAGAAAATAATGTTTAGTTCAATTCTTTTAGAAAACTAAATTCTGAACACTGTAATTCCTCAACAATACCACAAGCTGATTTTATACTCAGAATTTTCACTTTACATAAAAGGGTAGAGAACCCTTTAATGTAGGGTAAAAATTCAGTTTTTTAGGTGCAACATCCTTTATTTTTTTTAAAAAAAGGGTGCAGCACTGCTGCCTAGGCGGTCGAGAATGAATGGGAACGCTACCTACGTCAGGCATCCCTGGAGGCTCTTGAGCGCTGCTTCTACGCATGCCTGAGCATCTCCGGCAAGCGCAGAAGGAGCCTTTTTGCTCAAAGAGAAACATTTGCTGATCTCATGAACTTATGTGAGAGTCATTAGGCAGGTTGATGGTATTTTTCAGGTTCCTGCTTAAGCCCACAAAAGATAAAGGTCCAGCAATCATTAGCATTCCACACATATTAGTATCCTTTCCGTTAGCTTGATATTTTATTCAAAGAAACCCAATAACAGACAATACCATTTTGTATCTACAAAATAAAGCCTAACTCCAAGACCCCCCCCCCAAACTTCTTTAGGTCCTATCCCTTTGGCCTGATAATGTGTTGTCCCACTATTGTATACTTACTAGGAATTGCCCAGTATTTACCAGTCCTAATGTAACTTGAAGAACACCAACCTCAGAGATACCAAACTTACATACAAACCTTAGGAAAGTCAAATACCAATATGCCATAATACAATACAGCACCTCTAGGCAAGTCTTTTACATTCATTGTGGAATACTATGAGGACATGCTACTGCTTCACTTTTGAGAATGTGGATGAATTTTTTCAGGTAATTCAAATAAAGTGCTTACCACCAAAGTAAAAGTAATAAATAAATATGGATGGGAGATATTTAGAAAATACTGCATAACGTATCATCAAGTATTAAATCTCCTCATTACATAAACTAGGGTTCCCCTTTAAGTAAACAGACAAGTTAGTAGTAGTGTTATAGGATGATTAGTATGTGTACATGTGAATAATCTCTTATGGGAATATAAAATATGACTATTTCTCATATATACCCACATGCTAAGTCTTAAGATTCATCTTTCTATGAGTCACAGACACCCAGATGTGGAGCGCAGCAGGATCAATTAGAGCAATGTAAGTATTTGACACTTTTAGCTTGTGATAAAAGCATTCAGCATTGCAAGAGACGCTGCCTGAACACTACAAATATACAGCAACACAACACACTTCCGCTTTCCCTTCATGAAAAGCATATGGTTTAACCCCTTTACTGCCTAGGGAGCCTGCAAGCCAAGGCAATTCAACTCTACAGCGGAACAAACTTGAGTCAATGCTTTTCTGCTTAATAAAGATTTATGGTGAATGGTGATTTAATAGGAAATATGCAGACAATATCCACATGGGGAATAAGGTGGCCTTTGAAGCCAACAAAGCTTCATTTCTAATGGGAGCTTCTTCAGTGGTTCTAGCAAAACAGGATAATAACCTGTCTAATATTTGATACATTATTTTTTGGAGTCGTGGAATGTGTATGCCTTCTGTCTGACTGAAGAATGCAACGTCTTTATCTGTTTCATGTGTTTCTCATACATCATAAGTTTCATGATGTGTAACTCCAGCCTTGATTAAATGATGACTTTCAACACTGTCTAAATGGGCAGCCTCTAACATCTGTGACTGAGGAAGATGGATTTTTTTCAAGATCAATTATACAATTTTTTTGGTGCTTGGTACAGTTATTGATTAAAATGCTTGCAAACCTCAAACTATGCCTTACAAAGAACTATACAAATATTATTATTAGAGAAAACCTCTTGGATCTAATAACATTGCACAGCAGGCCATTATGAGCATTACTAACAATAGCCAATATTTGAGGAGTATGTACAGACATTTTTTTTATTTTGGATACAGTGGTAAAAGACTAGAACCCATGTCAAGTCCCTGAGAGATTCAAAAGGACAGAGGGTTTAACACTTCCCTACTCTATTCAAAGCTAAAAGTAGGTTTTAACAATATATATACTTTACCTTTAAGCCATTTCATGGCTTAAATGACTCCAAATAATTTTAAATGGTTATTATAATTTACTACAGTTTGCAGAATATTATAATCTTTATTATAATTTGACTACTCTCTGTGCTGCCATATTACATAAAAACTGTACAAATTAAAATGTGGTATTGTATGCATGCTGTTCTATGCCTATCATTTATATCTATTGGAAATTAAAATGCACCAAAATTAGAAAAGAATGCATCTCTAACTGGGCTTCTCAGCTATAGTGTCCAGTTCTTCAAGCAGGTTATTACTATAAAATTCCTTAAAAATAATAATACTAAAAACTGGATTACAGCAGATGTAAATTGAATCAGATCACTAATCATCAAAAGATATTATTCTCTGGAAACAAGTACAATACTTGCACCTTGATAACAAATCAATAAAACAAGCATGGACAATTCAGAAGCCAGTCGGTCCAGTCCAAAAGGCAAGAATTCCTAAATCTGAGATTTTTTTGTTTGAATGGAAAGGCTCAAATGACTTGGTAAAAGGTAAAACCATTTAGTCGTACTGACAAAGACCCAAAGATTTGTGAAGATGCATAGAAAATATGTTTCTCTTTACTATTTTTTATTTATCTATGTTTCCTGTATTCTGCCACCACCCCTGTATGTATATTATCAAATGCACGTTTTTTGTTTTTCATTACAAATGCTATTCTACTGTCTTACCTCAAATAGGATGTAGGGGATATGTTCTTTGGTTTGGCCCACTGGTAAGGATGCTGTGGAACTGACAGATATTGATCACAGAAATTGCCTTTCCTGATGTGATGGAATCCCGAATAGTCGTCTGGCGACAAGTCAGCAGATGGTGACAATGTGCCATGTTCATCACAAATGGGCTCTGTTTTTAGAGGTATGCTGTACTCCGTTTTTCTGGCTTTAGATGGAATGTCATCGTTCATGTCTATTGGGTCTGTGGTGAGAGCATTAATTGCTGCCACAATTGCAGAACTTGTATACTGGTGAGTGTTTCCCAACCAGGTGTCATCGGTGACACTAACTCTGGGAGAATTGTGAGGAGATGGAGTTGGTGAGCGGTGAGGTGAGTAAGAAGTCTGTCTGCCATTAATGCTGTACTTTCTCTTGTTGCATGGAGATGTTGGGCGTGAGTTTGGAGCTGCAAGCCAATTTTCTTCTGAAATGCTCGTCCTGGGAGAAGTAGATGGGGAATGCCTAGGAGAGTTCAGCAAATTGCAGGTGACCATGCTTCTCTGATAGCCTTCTTCTGGGTCGGTGGTTTTGGGAGAGACACATGGTGACTGCCAAGGAGAGGTCTGAGGGGAAGTATATGGATAAGAGTAATTTGATTCAAAAGAGGAAGCTTCAGAATTGCAGCTTCTGGAAGACAAACTGCTTGCTGGACTTAGGCAAGATGGATCACGATAGTTGTCAACATTTGGCAAGGTCAGCGTTGCAGTTGAATGTGCTCGCTTAACATTAGTAATTGATTCTTCCACATCTCCTTCATGAAAGAACTGGTTATTGCTACTGTGCATCCCTAAACATGATGTGATTTCAATTCTAGGGCTCTCTAATGGGGCTCCATTAGGTCTTACATTTGGAGATAAGTAGTATCCCGAGGTTTCAGTCTCAAGATTCCCTCCATATCCCGATGAATGGCTTGTTGATGGAATAATGGAAATGACTGGGTTTGATGACTGAAGACCATGGCATGAGGTTGGTAATGAAGGATTCATCACACTCAGTGACAGGCTGGCACTTATATTGGAAGATGCATAGTTATAGTGTTCTGGAAAAAAAAGTGATGAGAGATGCCCACATTAGTTAAACAGAAATCTAATGATATGAGTGTATTTCATTCGAAGGTAACATGTCTCAGAAAACAAGAAATGAAAAAACTATTAGTTGTACTGATTGGTAGCTTGCATGGATGCCTTTTAAACAAAAAAAAATTATAATTATTCATAGGATTTTTCTAGATAAAGCACATATCTGAAGTGCAATGAATGTACTGCCAGATAAGGTTTTAAAAAGTTGTATGGGGAGAAGCTAATGACAACAAACCTCTGCTAAGGTCTGGAGTGGGTGGTGGGCAATGTACCTGCATGAATACTTTGAATAATGTGTAGGAAGGGACCTAGCTGTAAACTCTGCATATGCCCTTCTATTGTATTCACCCACCATTGCTGTAGGCGCTGAACAAACCTGCTAATTATATTGCCATCTTTTAGACCTATTAACATTAATTGTATTGGCACTTCTAGTCTACATTGTCAAATAGAGAATTTTAATTTTCCTAAAAGTATCACAAAATGCAGACTAAAACATAACAATTCTGTAATTATGTCTTTGAGCACTAACTACCGTTAGACAAATAGAAGAATGCTGCAAGTATTTTCTGTGGTAGCAAAAAGTAAAATCTGCAGCTGGATATTATTTCCACTGTTTAAGAATTAACACAAGTTAAGTTCCTGGTCCAATCTTTTGTGGGAACATTGGGTTACTATTCTGTATCTATGGGCATGGGGGTACCATCATTTCACAGGACAAGTGTTTTTAGGAAACAAAGATATTATTAAATCAAAAAACCTTAGTCCTAATGTCAGTGATCCCGTAGCAATTTTTTAATTTCAGAGTTGCATAAAATCAGAGCATTCCCGGGTAATAGCAGAAACAACAGTCTAGGACCAGCCCCAACCTCTGACTGGATAATGAGGGTACAGCAGTTTACTGATGAGATTATACTTCTGCTCCTACCTCTTTTATAAGTGTCCATTACCTGTTAATAACTGACATATATCTAACATGCATGAAGATAACCTACAAGAAGATTGCAGGTACTGGATTAACAACTTTCAGCTTCTTACCAAAAGTAAGCTTTCACGTGGTTGGTATAAGCCACTCAACCCATCATTAGTTTGCGGGCCTGTAAAATGCTCATAGTTTCTCTATCATGAAATCACATATGGTGGCATACGTATGGTCTGTCAAACACATGTGGTCATATGTTTGTACTAGACTCTTCAATATGTGGGCCTCCACATTTCCTTGCATTCACTTCATCTTAGCTATTCAGATTTATCTATCACTACCCACACATGTGATGTCTTGTATAGCTACAGCCAGACAAATGTGCAGGATACAGTTAGTAATCTTACATATAGCTTATCGTCCTGCACTCAAAAACAGACTCTGATGGAAATACCACGTCCCAGATAAGATGAGATGTTGGTAATATTTTTACATTTTATTCTGTTACAATAAAAAATGAGCTCTTAAGAAATTGCTAATCACAGCCATTTATGTCGTTTACAGATAAAAGGAACCAAATTATACAGCACAACCTTCAAAGACTTTCTACTTATATCATCCATGCAAACAAATGTTGTATTGTCCTAATAACAAGTGTAATAATCATTACAATAACAGCAACCACCTATTGGTTAGATGGCTCAAGGGGTTTCCAGCCAAGCAAACCACTAAGAGCTCACTGAATGTTTCCTAAACTGTAATCAAAGCTTTCTTGTTAACCAAATAAATTGTAGTTGTTAAGTATGCCTTGTATTTATAAAGGTTTTTATTTTATTTGAACCTTTTTAGGATTTTCAAGGAAGACATTCTTTTAGCTACCGAGAGAATGCAAGTACCCCTCTCTCACCCTCTCTATATATATATATATATTACACACACACATATATATATATATATATATATATATACACACATACACACACACACATATATATATATACACATATACACATTGTATACAGTTTTCACATTCATTATTTCCCTGCAGGCTTTTCTACATTATAGTATTCTGAACTTTGGTTCCATCTGTACAATAATAGCCAGGCTTACAGAAGTCTATCATATTTAAAGCAGACATCATTGTGTTGGATATAATATTTATACTTTACATTCTCCATCAACCCAAACTACAACGCAGGTCAACAACTGCTGTTAAAAAAAACAAAAATTGAGAAATACTGACTGGCTGGCATACTGACTGTCAAATTCAAAGAAGTTCAAAGAAATCTTGAAATGCTTTTGGAAACAGGATTAAAATAATAAAGGCAGATGGTAGTGAAGGAGTTAATACTCAGGAGATGCACACAATAAAAAGGCAAAAAATCTGCAATGTCTGTTGTATGACGTGGCACAAGAATTAACAGCAGTTACAAGTGCTTGGTAATCCAAATGAAAAATGGGCAAATTTCCTATCTATAATTTCCAACATTGCTTCCAGCGTATAGGTGGTATAAGACTAGGTAACATATACCACAATCAATAATACCTAGCCAATAGAAGAACCATATTATAATAAAGTCACACCATTGTGCTGTACTGCGTCTCTGATTACAGACTGCTGAATGGATCACTTGTTATGTCCCCTTCTAACTCTGTTTTGCTTTTTCTTCCCGTGACATCATATGGTTTATTTTTTATTACATATACTGGTGTGACATTATAAACACTTCCAAACAAACTAGCAACTCTGTGGCTCTGTGCAGTATTTTTGTCCTCTCATCCATGTATAACAAAGGGATGGAGGCTGCAATTTTGATGCCCTGTAAATAGACTATAATTAGAGTTTCAGCTCTGTATAAATGCATTTTAAGTCTTTTACGCCAGGAGTTCCTTCCATTCAGTACATGCGGTCCTCAGCTTGCCAGGGGTGTTAATGGCAGATGGCAGCATCCCACTGTGGAACAACTACTAAGCCACATGCCATTTGGTGAGTTAAATCAACATTCATTTATCAGTAAGAGAATCAGGATGATTCAAATGCTGGTTTCACAGGAAAGATAAAAGGGCCTAATTTACCATTGTAGGTTCTCTTAAACAACTGTCAATCGGTGGCCCTCAAGTGCTTCCTAGAAAACTGTATTGGGGGGTAGGGAAAATACATTTTCTATACTACCTATTTCAATATTTGCTTCCTTTATAAATAGTATTCACAATGCCATACCCTCCATATGAAATCACGCTGACAACCTGTTAATCTGATGTTGCAAGTCCCCCAGACCAGTCCCATGTCTGCCTGGTATGGTCCTGTATGTGGAATTTACAAAACTTTGTCTTGCTGAAATAAAAACAAATTACCTTGAACCCTGAAAATAGTTTAGGTGTATTGTTGTAAAAACATTCATTTTTTCTGAGTATTTTTATTGGTAATAGTAGAAGTTTCAATTATAAAGAGTTTACAAAAGTTTTTACAAGAGTTTTATAAAGATTAAGTGTTTTGTAAGCCAAAAGTACCCAGTTTTAGTTAAACTTCATGAAAAGGTACAGAGCAGTTTTTTTCATGCAAAGTAATATTCTATATAACAAGACAGAAGTAGTATAAAATATATACATGACCTCTATATAATAATAGAATAGGAGAAATGTTAGGCCCACAATCAGGTTTAAATTGCGCTCCCTGTCCCCATTGGGAAGATATCCCCTATCTCCTTGTCAGGACAGGAAGTGATAGTACATTTTTCCAACAGGGACAGACAAAAACAAGAGGCAAACTAGTTCCCTGACACAGAAGTAAGTAAGCAGCATGCAAACTTGGAGTAAATTTAGAACAGATCTAGACAGCTGTTCCAAGTCATCAAAGGAAAGTTATTGTAGAAGAAAGGTCTGCCTGACGTATTTCATGTGATATGAAGTGGCAGCATTTATACTTTTTACTTATCAGGGTTTCTTCCTTACACTGTTTCCCAGGCCTATCCGGACACCTGCTGGCTTGTGGTTACCCACATTTAGGTAGCCATGTGGCACCGCTGGCACAATAAGGGCACCAACATGGCATAGATGAGATTTTGGCAAAATATGATCTATGGTGGGATTTAGAAAATATAAATTTACACCAACAATATGGCAGATAAGACTAAGTATACAATATAAGCAGCCTCACCATCACCTAAAAGCCACAAAGGTTATTGGACATGTTGGATGGTCTAGTCAGCCCATTTGTATATAACATACAAGAGTCCATCTTGATGCACTGTGCGGTAATGGTCTGAATGACCTGGGGCTGATTTACTAAAGTTGTCATTGTCTTTATATGCTAATTTCAATGATTACAGTGAACATTGCATGGAAAGTAAATTCCTGTTCACTTATGATTGGATAACAATATGAGGCTGATTCAGCAAAGGAGCAGACAATGTTCACTTATCTTAACAAGTCTAAGCAAATCTATGTTCACAGAAAATAACCAATCATGTGCAGTAATAGGAAGATTGATTTTTGGTAATTATGATTGCTTTATACAATTGGATACGGCTTCATTTTTTCACTTAAGAGAAAATTCACATTGCAAGAAAAGAAATTCTCTCCTTTCTGGAAATAAGTTCAATGCCCTGAAATCAATGCACTCCCTATGTGGATTGTATCCTAATTAGAGGAAACAGGGCCACACAATAGAATACAGCGCTCCCTCTAGGAGCTAATGTACAAATCTCTCTATATAATACAAAAATAATACCTCAAAAATAACACTGCAATAATAACACAAAAACAATGCAATAAAAAAAATACAAAACAGTTTTCCAAATACACCGGAGCATAAAATGTATACATTCACATACCCTGCCGTTCTCATTCCACCATAGACCATCCGATATATTTCATCCTTGGTTTGAAGTTAACCTATACCTATTTTATTGGGCGAAAAACCCCGATATTCTATACCTCATCTTCCTAAACATTAATAGAGTATTCTATATAATATATTCTATCATTTGCATATAATTCCCACAAACATGCAGTTAGGCTTATTGGCTTCCCCCAAAATTGTCCTTAGACTGTATTAAAGACATATGACTATGGTAGGGACATTAGATTGTGAGCTCCTTTGACGGACAGCTAGAGACACGACTATGGACTTTGTACAGTGCTGTGTAATATGTTGGTGCTATACGATATTTACCAATATTAGGGCATTAAATATAAGTCCCATCAACCCAGATATCTTAAAGATTTACTCTACGGGCCCAGTCACATGGCAGGAAGGGGTTTACTTAGGGTAGGGCTCTTACCACAACTTTTTGGCAGTCATGGACTTTGATGGAGAAAACAATGTATTTTGTAGTTATTACCGACGTGTTGTTTGCTAAGATAATATCCTTTATTCTCCATTATTATAATAACTCCATGTTGTATTACTTTAATAGATAGGATTAGGGGTACTTGGTAAGGGGTTTATGATAACCAAAAGGTTTTGGGCTAGGCGTAGCTTTTGATTTTGGAAAATACGTGACTTTTCAATATACAATAAAAGAATAACATTCATGTGGATACCTGTTCAGAAATGTACCTTTTATAATCCTATACAATCCATTTCATACTTCCAATTTGTAGGCTACACAATGCTGCTGTCCTTTTTATGGCAATTGTTGGGCAGAGCAGCTTAATGAGACCAACACCGAGCTCCTGTGATCATCTGCAAATCTCTACATGTATTACAATTCTACAGATCAATTAAAAAAGTTAAAAAAAATTGAAGTCCAGCTTTTTTTTGTTTAAAAAGCAGCAATTCTAACCTTCAATCCACATCTATTACCTGCATTTGCTCAGACCTATTGATTATTGCTAGCAAATGTTTTGAATCCTGGACCAGATCTATTCCAGGTTTGCTGGATCACCCAGCTTCACTGATAAAAGTGAATCCTCTTTGATAGGGCTTTAATAAACCAGACATGTCGCATGATTCTGCCTCCTGATGAAAATGTAGGGAGCTGCACTAATGTAATCTGCATGGCCCAGAGAAGTGGAACCGGACCAAATGTCATCACATGACCAACCTGAAAGTTTAATAAAAAAGGTAAAAAAAATAAAAAGTAGGAAATACTGACAAAGGTGTCACATAATGGGGGGTCTATGGACTTTATTCTGCAATGGTATGAGAGCGGGGGCTGATTTACTAAAGTTGTCGCTGTGTCTACACAATATTATGCTATATTATGTGTTATGTGTTACAGAGGGGTAGGTGTGATGTGTGCCATAAGCAGTAAGTCCTGCCTGCTCACAATTATTACTTCTCATGGTTTATACAAACACAGGACATCAGGTTGTGGAGCTGAATCATTCAGAAGTCTGGTTAGTCTGGGTTTGACCTGCCGCTGACCTGCTTCAGCTCCTGAGGTGTTGAGAGAAAAAAGTGTAAAATATGCTAAATCATCAATCTGCAGAGGATGAATGTAGTAAATAGTACTGGTGAGTGAATTGCAGCCAGTGAATGATATATATAACACTTTGACAAGCATTGCTATATGTAGAACAGAAGATCTTCTGATGAAGGGAGAAAGGGGAAATGTTTATGTTTCAGATACAGGAAAGAGAGAAGTCTGCCTCTTCTATAAACAGATCCTGCCTTAAGAATACCAAACCGGGGAACCTAAATATCACTACAAAATCATTCTTATTATGCCGTCATATACCGTGACACCGAGCCCGACAATCACAATCCACGTGTAACACAAGTATCCCAGAAATATCACAACCAGATGAATGAATGGGGGAATGATTGGATGAATGGTCTATTTAGGGCCCCAGGACATTGCTGACTTTCTCCGCACCCCGGGGTTATTACTACAAACATGGTATAGTCTATATTTGCTTTACCTGTTTATCCTATACAAAGTCAATGAGGCAAAACAACGTTTGTTGGCATAATGTCCTGGGCGGACGGGGTGACAACGCGGTGACAACGCACAGATCTCCTACCAGAACCATTCACCTTCTATAGGGGGTGACGTACACCCGGTGATGGGGGGAATATGACGGCTTACATATCTGGGTGGCACACACATTTATGATTTGTATGCCCGGGTCTTTCTGTAGTGACATCTGCTTTCCATGCCCATAAAATATAAACCACTGATGAGGTTATCTCTCTGCTCCCTCTCCCTACTATCATGTGACATGATGCAGAGCAGCTAATTGGCTGCCAGGGATTATATGAGGCTGATACCAGGCTGTATGAAAAGTAAATATATTCGGCGAATACAAAGTTCTGTGCCCGGTGTAACGGAGTGTATGAGGTGTCACACATGTCACTGCTGTGTCTGCCATGGAGGAGCCATCACTGCTCGGGCTAATAGTTTGTGTGTAGTTTGTGGGTGGGGGATGTAAATCACACGGCAGTGCCCCGGTGCCCCCTCACGTGACCTCTCCTCACACCCAGCGGCGGCGGCGCCGTGTGCAGATAGCTGACAGCCCGGGG